>NW_026262745.1:50610952-50920149 GCF_021869535.1 Mytilus californianus | reverse complement strand
AAGTAATAAAATTGAGAATGGAAATGGGGAATGTGTCAAAGAGACAACAACCCGACCATAGAACAGACAACAGCAGAAGGTCACCAACAGGTCTTTAATGCAGCGAGAAATTCCCGCACCCAGAGGCGTCCTTCAGCTGGCCCCTAAACAAACATATATACTAGTTCAGTGATAATGAACGCCATACTAAACTCCAAAATGTACACAAGAAACTAAAATTAAAAATAATACAAGACTAACAAAGGCTAGAGGCTCCCGACTTGGGACAGGCGCAAAAATGCGGCGGGGTTAAACATGTTTATGAGATCTCAACCCTCCCCCTATACCTCTAGCCAATGTAGAAAAGTAAACGCATAACAATACGCACATTAAAATTCAGTTCAAGAGAAGTCCGAGTCTGATGTCAGAAGATGTAACCAAAGAAAATAAACAAAATGACAATAATACATAAATAACAACAGATTACTAGCAGTTAACTGACATGCCAACTCCAGACTTCAATTAAACTGAATGAAAGATTATGTCTTCATCATATGAATATCAGGCACAATCCTTCCCGTTAGGGGTTTAGTATCATACCATCATAACATATATGAGAAGAACATAACCCGTGTCATGCCAACAACTGGTTTTTAAATAAATGTGTTTAGTTCCGATGCAAAGACCCTATAAGTGAATCAATATTAACGCCAAAATATGCAATCTTTAATGACCTGACAACAGTATCGTAACTATATCCCTTCTTAATAAGTCTATTTAAAGGTTTTGTTAGCTTCAGAGGTGAATACTGACATTTTTGTGCTTTATAAAGAATATTTCCATAAAAAATTGGATGTGAAATACCTGAACGTATAAGAAGTCTGCATGTTGAGCTATATTTACGAATGATGTCCTTATACCGATGATAAAATTTAGTAAATGTTTTGACTAGTTTGTGATATCGAAAACCCTGGTGTAATAAATTTTCAGTAATACATAAATTTCTCTCGTTAAAATCTAAAACATTGTTACATACACGAGCGAATCGAACAAGTTGAGATATATAAATACCGTAAGATGGTGACAAGGGAACGTCACCATCTAAAAATGGATAATTTACAATAGGAAATGAAAAATCATCTCTTTTATCATATATTTTAGTATTAAGCTTTCCGTTAATGATATAGATATCAAGATCGAGGAAAGGGCAGTGGTCATTGTTAGTATTAGATTTATTTAAAGTAAGTTCAACAGGATAAATTTCTTTAGTATACACACTGAAGTCGTCATTATTGAGAGCCAAAATATCATCCAAATATCTAAAAGTATTATTGAATTTGTGTATCAGATGTTGTTTCGATGGGTCTTTGCTGATTTTTGTCATAAATTGTAACTCATAGCAATACAAAAAAAGGTCCGCAATAAGTGGTGCACAGTTAGTCCCCATTGGAATTCCGATAACCTGACGATATACGGAATCTCCAAAGCGAACAAAAATGTTATCTAGTAAAAATTCAATAACAAAAGATACAGTATCAAGCTGTATGCTTAATAAAGTTTTTGGTCAAATTTGTTGATTCTCTTATGTTAATGGCCTCATAGTGAACTTAAAATAGCTTTGCAGAACTTATCACCTTCTTTTTAAACCATTGTGGTGACGTCAGCCTATTCATTTACCGTGGATTCTTTTTCTAGAATCAACGCTTCCTAAATCTGCCGCTGAAATGGACTCACCAAATTATATTCAATTGTTTCCTTTGTGTGTCTAATTTCATTAAGTTTGAATTGGCTAATTTACTGATTTCTGTTCACTAATGGAATTAATTTAAAAACTTACCTTTAATTTTTGTAATTTGTATATGCCTTCACTGGGAATCGAACCCTTCCTTGAAATCTGTTATGAATGACTGACATCAACACATCGACGCAACTTCTCGGCTACCAATGGGTTACAACTTAGATGTCTATTTTATATATATAAATGAACATCGGACACACAGGGGTTGTACCTTTATATATACACAATGGGCAGTCGTATAGTATAAGTTGGTAGCCGCGAGGTTAGCATGCTTAAAATCAACGAGTTAAAAGATAGGGATTTGTCGGTTTAGGTTCGAATCCCTGTATTATCTCTGTTGTCCCAATTCTGTTTTTTTTTTTATAATTTTGCATGTTATAGTGGATATTTTTGTAATAATAACGTGTTTTAGCGTTTATTTTTTGGATTATTATTGGCTATTTCACATGTTTGAAACAAAAATGATTACATTCTATTTGTCAATTTTTGTTGTATAAATATAGTATGATTTCATCTGTTTTACTACATAATTTTACAAATATTTGTTCGCAAATTCTTATGCTAGAAAATCGTGATGTGCCTAGAGTGCTAGAAATTTCGGTAACATACTTATTATATATACTTTATATATGCTCTTTGGTCGGGTTGTTGTCTCTTTGACACATTCCCCATTTCTATTCTCAATTTTAGTAGAAATAAGTTCGAATATGTCTTATTTTGTAAAAACAGATAATATTCAGATGCCTGATAATATAAAGATCTTTAAAGGTAGAAGTGTTATATTTGTATTTTGTTAACCAATTAATTGTGATCTAAGAATTATCAATGCATCGTTGGACACGATAACATGGTTATTTAAACTCACTTACAATACCTTCTAATTAAGAAAAGGCTTTAATTTTGAAAAGAAATTAAAACAATAGTTTAAGTTATAGATACAATGGATAAGCGTAGATTCATGAAAAACAAACCATTCGCCCTCCGGGCTCATGGTTTCTTTTTCAAGAATCCACGCTTATCCATTGTATCTATATAACATAACCAACGACGTCCATTATAATTTGAAAAAAGAATGGCGGCGAAACTACTATGTTTTGAATTTCAGGCGCTTACAATAGGTCTTATATAACAAATTACTCGTCTCACGACTCTGAGTATATTTCATCAAAAAATATAATCAAGAAGTCCAATAAAACCAAATAATCTGAAAAAACCCATTTAATTGTAAGGATACCCATTATTCAAATATAGAAAAAGAGGCGTGGGGCATTCCACATTGCAGTCCAACTACAATGAATAGACAAAATCTTCATCGACAACAAAAATAATCATACATATATGTGAAGCTTTACATTTTAAGGATCATTTTTGAAAAGATGTGAGATACCGTTGGAAATATATTAATTGTGTTCTTATATGTTTAAATTTTACTACGTTTCACTCTCTACACTTTTCGATGCCTATTATGAACGAAAAACTTTCAGGTGGAAGCGGTCATACTTTTCTAACACAAATAAATAAGTAAACAACCAAAGAAAAAGTCAACGAACAACTCCGATATCTGTTTGAAAAAAAAAAAAATCGATAAAAAGACATTAACCCTCCATTTCCAGTGTTAATACTTTCCCCAAAAGAAATTGGTAAATCTAAAATATTGTATAAGCCTTTTATAATTTTTGTAATCCACTACAATTTACATACAATTCTGAACGAATTAAACTACAAAGAGAAAACATTATCCACTTTCATCAGCTATGAGACGGCTAGCTTTTTAGAAAAGCTATTACTTGTGTATTTAAGTATACTTGATTTATTTGTTTTCCCGTGAATTGTTTTTAATGCTTTTTGCCTACATTGATACAGGTAAAGGTAATGGGTCAAATCAGCAATTTCAGTTTGATCATTTTAGTTTGATTCCACGCTTTATTCCTCTCATTTTACGTGCACACGCAATTGTTCTGTAGTCTATCCTATAGAAATTTGCTTTTTTAAGCAATCACATTCTCTATAATTTTCTTTAGAACATCTTTAAATATAATTCCGATCTCCAATTCTAAAAACGTCCGTTGTATACGCGCGTTTGCAATCCGACACCTCATTCGTTACACTTTCCGCGCCACATGACACTGCTTTTGATATTGAACATGTGCAAACGGATGGCTGAAAAACTAGAGATTTTAACTATTCTTCTAATTAGTCGGAACAATAGACACTCCGCATAGAATAGGTAGTTGCTATTATTCCGGTCAGCCGGAAAAATAGTCTAAGACAAAGATTATATTTTTTCCGGCTGGGGGCGTGGGGGCTGTTCCCGTTTATAAGATAATGATCAAACGTCATGGAAAATAGTCGAAATGAAACAAACTCAAATAAAAAAGAATTGCCGTATATATAATTTTATCATTTCTCTTGTTATATAACAAAGAAAATGTCAGCAGGATTAGAATTTTCGCATAGAATTCAATTTTGTTTGAAATGTTACTTATGGAATACTTTCCCCACGTACCAACTTCAATGCATATTTCTCAATTAGCTGTAAACTTCGTTGGAACACGCCCATTAAGGGTAAAAAGCTTTATTACATGTATAGACATTATATAAGGAACGGACCGAAATCGCTAGACCAAGTTGTGTAGATGCTGTTCATTTAAAGGGCATGCTAGTAAATAAAAATAAAAAAGAGACGGGGAGAACAACGCTAGCAATGTACTATTTATGTGAAACAAGTGCTACACGAGCTTCCGAAGGTTATACGTACATTTTTGCTTTATTTATCATTACACTTTTTGGTAATCAGATAATTATGCAAATATGCGGGGGGAATCGTATGCTCTATAATGATCCAAAAAGGAACAAAACCCCAGAAAAAATTTTGTCGTCGCCAAATTGTTGAAGGTCTGTCAATACGTTATTGGTATAACCAAAATCGCTTCTTCCAATTTTGTCTCCCTTGGGAGCATATAGTGGTCGTCTATACAGTATTTACCTCCTTACTCGTATATTAATAACTCACTGTACTGTACATGTACACTATTGAAACGCTGCCTCCCTGGTGCTAGAGTCGGCCACCAGAGAACACAGGGTCACAAAAAATAAGAGAGTAAAAGGATCTATAAAGTGTAAGGTTCGACGTCCACTGTTTACCGTCGGACCAAAACACGTTACAGAAAGGAAAATCGTATACTTGTAGTTATATATATATTCTCAGTTGTTAAATAAAATATCTGAATAAAATAAAGTTTCATATTTTATTAATATCAAAAATAACCCACGACGGAGAGAATGGGTCTTGCAGGCTCTGTCACTGGTCTGTTCGGGTCCCCGATAATGGTTGGTCTTACAGTATACAAACAAACTTTTGATAATATAACCAGCTAATAACATATAATTCAACAGTTAAGTAACCCAGTGGTCCCTTATTTTTACTCTTTCAATAATCCCAATTTAAGGATATTATCACCATTTCACAGTATTCAACATCGACTTATCATCATAAAACATCTAAAACAATTATTAAATACAGAAAGCAACAATTTTACCCCCGTCACTAACAACCTTACTTAGGACTGTCATTGACCACATTAGCACCGTCCTCCACAAATTTATTTATTGCTATCACTAACAACATTAGCACCCTCACAGGCAATATTATTTAGTCTCGTCATTCATAAAATTATTCCTATCGCTAACAAACTTAATCACTGTCAATGGCAAAATTAATTAACACCACCACCCACAACCTTAGCACCGTCACCGGCAACCTTAGCACCTTCACCGACAACCTTAAATATTTAGCACCGTCACCCACAACCTTAGCACCGTCACCGACAACCTTAGCACCGTCACCGGCAACCTGATTTTGCACCGGCACCGACAACCTTAAATAAAAACAAAATTAAATATTATTATATACCGTATTTACTAACTTTCAACGCTTGATTATAATTATCAGACATCTCTAATTGAATTTGCCGCTTTCTAACTTTTCCAACCCAACAATCTGTCGGTTCTGTTGTTGCTTTTGCTTTTATATTTCCGACTGACCAATGGCAGAGCTTGTTACATATTGTTTACCAATCGGCAACCATGGATCACACAAGGGAAATTCCCGTAATGTTGATATCATTTGTAAACATGGATTGATCTTCATCAATAAAGATGGGTTTTGACTTTAAGTACATTACTAGATCATTAGAAGAGTTTTATTTGAGTTTATATTCTAATAAGGTAACTACCGCGAAAATATGGAATCAGTACGTGAAATAAAACTTCTTAACAAACTAACATACACAAATCTGACGTATCATTGAAACAACAGCCAAAATAACAAATTACAGGTCTTATATTATTTTCAACATTGGACATCTCACATCTATCGTTTATCCTCAATAATTTCCAGAAACTATACAGACATAGATTTACTATAAAAAGGGGGGAAGGCCGGCATTACATTGCCCCCCACCTTTAAGGATTTGGTCCCCAAATACATTCGTCTGTAAGGTTTAATTCAACTAGAACCAATTAATTATTATTTTTTTTAAGCTGACGAACATACAAAAAAGAAATACACGAATAAGTTCATTCATGTTAACCACCTACATATACAGAACTTTTGTACTTTGATATTTGTTAACCTTTCATTCTGATATTCAGGCTTGCAAACATTTTGAAATGCTTCTCTATCAAACTCGTTTTATAATTCTTTGCTCCATAAACACTGACCAGTAGTTAGGTCACTCATGTGTCTATCTCTATTGAGCAAATTTGTCTTTCCTATCTATTCCTAAATAATTAATTTTTTTTCTGCTCTTAGTTTTTTTTTCAGCCCTATTGTGTATTACATATACTTTTTCTCTCGTTATATTCATATCCTTGCTTGCAAATATTGTGAAATATTTCTTAAGCAACCCCGCTTTTACTAAGCTTTACTCCATAAACATCGACCAATGATCTGGTCACTCTCGTGTTTATCTCTATTGAGCAAATTTCTCTTTTTATCAATTTATTATTCTTTATTATTTATTCTTCCAGTTTTGACAACATTATTTGACATTGCCTAGAATTATTCCCACTTTTATACTCATATCCGGGCTTGCAAACATTGTGAAACGTTTCTCTAGCAAATCCGTTCTGTCATTCTTTGCTCCATAAACACTGACCAGAAATTAGGTCAAACATGTGTCTATCTCTTTTGAGCAATCAACAACATTCAGTAATTATCCGATCTGGGGAATATTTCATGTACACGCAGCCTTTTTCGGAAGGTGCCTCGTTGTGTACCTCTGGTTATTTACTGATCAATATCTACTATATTCTTACTGATCAACTCTCAAGAATCATACCTTCAAGGTATATATTTGACTGGCCAGGCCAAAATATCTACATTTCAGTATTAAACTGAGACATTCTTGTCATTTATTGAGCTTTCATCATCTAGTTCAACTCTACATCATATACTCTTCTATTATCATTTTTTTATATTTTACTCTATTTACGAGTTTTGAGAACAATTCTCTTGATAGGGCCTCCGACTAAGAGCGTAATCATCTATTACCATCCTGCTAGTGTGCTGAACAATTGTATATATATAGCACTACCTATAACCAGAGTTTCTAACAATATTATCAGTTGATCTATCTTTTTTTTAATTTCTTAACCAGAAGTGACCAATACAGATCAGTATATTCACCAAAAGTGTTCATAAGTTTTAAACAAATTGCAACAAAATAGTATTTAGCGCCACTGCAGGCCTTGCCTTTATTAATCATTTATATCTAGAGTGGAACTTCTACAATCTCTGTTATAGATATTTTACAGCAAGAGGCATTACCTCTGATTTTGAGACAAGGGATAACCTCATCTTTAATTATTAAACAATCCTTAGTGAAAGGAAATCAACATGATATTTATACATATAAGATCTGTTTCGGTATAATAATTGTCCAAAAAAAATCTGTCTTCAAAATAAACACTAGCCCCAACTAAAACGAGTGTAGGAACTTTTAATTACATATAATATATAAATCTATAGTAGCCAAAACAAAACAACCGTTTTGCTGGCACGACATAATATCAAAATAAATGATAGTTGTTTTTTTTATAGTGTCGAGAATTCATACTCGCTCCCGACATCATGGACATTTGTCCGTTTTCCTAACTACGAAATGCCCCTCTATTGTTAAAATTTCTATTGAAATTATTCTGATTTCTTCTATAATTATTATCTCCTCTGAATTGCTGACCATTTTGATTTTTGATAATAACTACTTTACTCATCAAAGATTCAATGCTTTGTTTGATTTCATTTATTTCCTGTTTCAGCTCATCATGCTCATGCTCTTGAACGGTTTCAGTATCGACAATGCGAACATTTCGACCTTTCTGTATATCAGCAACTCGTAATGCCTCGAGTCTAACGGCAATATTCTCTGCCTCATTAATTGATGTTGGTCCAACCTCCCTTAATCTGAGACGTACTTCTGTCTCGGGTATTGCATCAATAAAATAATCTAGAGCTAATGTGTCTCTAACCGATGGAGAGGTACCAGGATAAGCCCTGCGTGTTAGTTTCTTGATAGCCTGGGATAATTCAGGCAGAGTTTCATTTCTTAAACGTACTCGAGTTTGCAACTCTGCTCTAAATACTTCCACTCTATTGACCGAACCAAACCTATTCTTAAGAGATGTGACCAAGCTGTCAAAATTATGACGTTCCTGTTCCGTGATTTCGTAAAGAATTGCCCGTGCTCCGCCAGACAAACTACTAGCCAATAACAAAGCTTTTGTTTTTGAGCTCCAATTATGCAATTCTGCTAACATATTAAATTGAGTTAAATACTCTTCTAAATCATCATTACCGTCATAAACTTGGGGTTTTATTTTACAACTCAATTCATATTTGCCATTTGACCTATCGCTATCAACTAAATTACTGTTATTACTTATATCATCCCTTTCTCTAGAAAGTGTTAGGGAATTTACTACGTCCCTACTACTATTTTCGGAAGGTTTACATGAGATTGTAGAGACAAGTCTCGTTTCAAAATTTGAGAACATTTCTTGCATTCTTTTAGTGAAATCTGACATACATTGGTCCATTACCCTTCTCATTTCCAATCTAGTCTCTGCCACCATTCTCTCCGTTGCTCCTTCACTTCTAGACATTCTAACAGGAAAACTTTCAAAATTATTTTCAGGTAGCGTTTCTTCATCGTCTTCCCTATTGTCTAGATGGGGCTTGAACGAAATAACATCCGAATCGTCCATATTATACAAAATAACAGCCTGATATAAATAAGCTGTATCAATTCCAACTTTCAACACGACTCTAGTATTAAATCCCACCGCTGCCACCAAATTGAAACGCTGCCTCCCTGGTGCTAGAGTCGGCCACCAGAGAACACAGGGTCACAAAAAAAAAAGAGAGTAAAAGGATCTATAAAGTGTAAGGTTCGACGTCCACTGTTTACCGTCGGACCAAAAAACGTTACAGAAAGGAAAATCGTATACTTGTAGTTATATATATATTCTCAGTTGTTAAATAAAATATCTGAATAAAATAAAGTTTCATATTTTATTAATATCAAAAATAACCCACGACGGAGAGAATGGGTCTTGCAGGCTCTGTCACTGATCTGTTCGGGTCCCCGATAATGGTTGGACTTACAGTATACAAACAAACTTTTGATTATAACCAGCTAATAATATATAATTCAACAGTTAAGTAACCCAGTGGTCCCTTATTTTTACTCTTTCAATAATCCCAATTTAAGGATATTATCACCATTTCACAGTATTCAACAATGACTTATCATCATAAAACATCTAAAACAAATATTAAATACAGAAAGCAACAATTTTACCCCCGTCACTAACAACCTTACTTAGGACTGTCATTGACCACATTAGCACGGTCCTCCACAATTTATTTATTGCTATCACTAACAACATTAGCACCCTCACAGGCAATATTATTTAGTCTCGTCATTCATAAAATTATTCCTATCGCTAACAAACTTAATCACTGTCAATGGCAATATTAATTAACACCACCACCCACAACCTTAGCACCGTCACCGGCAACCTTAGCACCGTCACCGACAACCTTAAATATTTAGCACCGTCACCCACAACCTTAGCACCGTCACCGACAACCTTAATTATTTAGCACCGTCACCGACAACCTTAGCACCGTCACCGACAACCTTAGCACCGTCACCGGCAACCTGATTTTGCACCGGCACCGACAACCTTAAATAAAAACAAAATTAAATATTATTATATACCTTATTTACTAACTTTCAACGCTTGATTATAATTATCAGACATCTCTAATTGAATTTGCCGCTTTCTAACTTTTCCAACCCAACAATCTGTCGGTTCTGTTGTTGCTTTTGCTTTTATATTTCCGACTGACCAATGGCAGAGCTTGTTACATATTGTTTACCAATCGGCAACCATGGATCACACAAGGGAAATTCCCGTAATGTTGATATCATTTGTAAACATGGATTGATCTTCATCAATAGAGATGGGTTTTGACTTTAAGTACATTACTAGATCATTAGAAGAGTTTTATTTGAGTTTATATTCTAATAAGGTAACTACCGCGAAAATATGGAATCAGTACGTGAAATAAAACTTCTTAACAAACTAACATACACAAATCTGACGTATCATTAAAACAACAGCCAAAATAACAAATTACAGGTCTTATATTATTTTCAACATTGGACATCTCACATCTATCGTTTATCCTCAATAATTTCCAGAAACTATACAGACATAGATTTACTATGAAAAAAAGTGGGGAAGGCCGGCATTACATTGTAGAAGATTTTGATGATTCATGTACATGATAAGAGTGCACAGCAGAATTCAGATGAAATTTGTGATAAGGATATTATTTACATTCTATTGCTGATATAAGGGGATGACCCATTTTTGATATGATGAAAGAAAAAGGGAGGGAGATTGACTATTAATTTTCATCTGTTGGTACGCATGCTTTTTTTTATCTTCGAAAAATTAGTTTCAATTTTGTACACTATATAAAAATAAGGAGATGTGGTATGATTGTCAACGAGACAACTATCCACCAAAGTTCAAACCAATTTACGAAAAACAAATATGACAGGCAAGAACCAACAACAACCACTGAACTACAGGCATATACATAATATGGCGTGGTTAAGAATGTTTGGAGGCGCCAACCCTCCCCTTACCTGGGACAGTGGTGTAATAGCACAACACAAGTACAAACTAATTGTGCAATAATAATAAATGAAAAACAAATATGAGAAACACCAAAAAATGACAACCGCTGAATTACAGGCTCCTGAATTTGGACAGGCACATACAGAATGTGGTTGGGTTAAAGGCTAGGATTTAAATATCAATCAGATTCGTAGATTCCGCAGAAGCTGCTGGAAGTTACACTATCAATCCCATCAACTTTCAATACTTCAATTTTAGTCAGCTGGCTCTCAAACTAAATCAGATTCCGGTGTCTGGAAATATAATGCAATTGAATTATGATGTGCCAGGACGTTCAACTTTACCAGCATTTACAAGCATGTTTGAAGTGACAAATAAATGGACGCGAGATAGCGGCAACTCATTGAACAGACGATATAGCAGGTGGTAATGCCTTATACTATTTTGATGTTGAACCCAACTTTAGTGAGGAATGTCATTACCTTAATCTTTTAGAATAAGGAACATGTTCCCTTGAAACAGTCTTAAAAAAAAACACTGAAAAAGGCAACAGCTTGTGTTGTCTACGCGGAGCTTCCTAATTATTTTGAAATAGATGAATTATCTTAGATTGAACACATCTCAACTCCAATGTGTAATTGATTGTGATCCCGAAATGAAAAAAAGCATATAAGTGGTGTATATGTAGCTGATGAATTATCTCATATAATACGGAAACCTTCGAATGGATTCATAGCCAATAGACCCAATTTATCATCCTGGTCAACATTGGATTTCGTTTTATTTGAAAGAAAATGGAATTATGGAATGTTTTGACTCTTATGGAAATTCTCCAGATCATTTTCCTCAATATTTCAAACAATTTATGACGAACTATTCAAGAATTGAAGTGAATAAGAAAAGAATCCAGAGCAATGATACAGTTGTATGTGGACAATACTGTTTGTTTTACTCAATGAGTCGAACTAGAGGGTATCCTATGCACCAGATTGTAGATTTCTTCAATCCAGACTTTCATTTAAATGACCAGTTTGTATATAATTTGATTGATGAACGATTTTATTGTTGTATATCATCTACCAGAAATAATTATCAAAAATGTTTGTGTGAAATATAAATATTTTGCTTACTTTTGTCTTTCTTTCTTTTTTGTATCTGAAAGTATAAAATGTATATCAGATTACATTTTTCAACCAGTATGTAATAAAACGCCAATCAGGATGGATAACTGTTGGGAGCATGAAAGTTTAATCAAATTTGAGTCACCGACTTCACCCTTCTTAGTTTCTCTTTCAGGATCAGGCAACACTATGTTCACAAAAAAATATTAACTCATGCCAATGGTATGTTTATAATACAACCCTCTCAAATATTTTTCTGTTATTGTGTTCATCAAGATTTGTATACGGAAATGAAAAAAGATATTCCTAACATACATTTCCACCAAGGACTTCCCTCAAAGGGAATTTTAAGAGAATGAGGAGACATAAAAGGTCACAAAATAGTGGTTTTTGATGATTTGATGATATATGCAGCAGATAGTGATGACATAGTACATTTGATGTGTGTTGGTTTACATCACTATCAAATTACTGTGATCCATATTCTACAAAACTTAGTTCAGAAAGGAAAATTCATGAGAACTGCTTCCCTGAACTGTCATTATTTCATTTTAATGGCGAATAAACGTGACACGTTACAAATAAGTACGCTAGAACGACAGATCTTTCCTGGCCAAGTAAAATTTTTCATGCAAAGCTTTACTTTGGACACAAAAAGGGCAGTTTGGTTATCTGTTAATAGATTTAATGCCTAGAAGTGACAAAACCTATCAGTTGCGCACATTCTTCCAGGGGAGTCGAATTGTATACCAACCTATAAAATGAAAGACAAGATAACATTTATTCAATTTCTTCTGAATATAACAACAATTAGTTAGTTTTTTTTTAAATTACAACGAAGGAACAGTTGCAGACAATCATTGAAATAATATACAACGTTGTACAGGGTATGTGCAAAATTTCCCATTCAAATAAAATAAAACTGTCAAAGCATACAAACGTCATTGGTAAGCTTGTAGGCAAACAATCATCACTTTTTCAAAGGAAAAAGTTATTAAGTTACATCACGTATTGCCAACCTTTTTTCAAGCGTACATAAATCATGTCTCGTGAGTTAATTTTAATTCCTAAAGCAAGATATGAGTCTTTAATCGGAAAAGAAGAATTCAAGAAAGCGGGAAATAAATTAATGACATTTAAACATAATGAAGAGTTAATTAAAAAAGGATGAATCAGAAAGAAAAAAAAACGATGTTAAAGCCACCACGGGAGACCAAACGGATATGCATGATATAGGGGGTACAAGTGATCCGGCGCATATAAAAAAAAAGTAAAGAGATTTACATAAACACAAAATGGTGGTGGAATGCCATATCTTACCATGTCACTAAATCAATTGAATAGTGAAAATAATACTAAAAATCAAACCTTGAAAAATAAATGATTATCCTTCCAGTTATAGTAATCCACAAAACACGAGTATTCCACCACCATCCTGTGAAAAAAAAGAAAGCAAAAAATGATGACATCATCAGTTTGGAATGTTAACTTTTATATAAAAACAGCTCAGAAGTTGAGATAGTGATCAGAATTTCGAAGTGTGTAAACAAAAAGACTTTGCGCCATGAAGTTTACAAGAACTGTTTGTTTGAGGAAACAAGTACCATCAATTCAATGAGATGTATTCGTAGCAAAAATCAAGAACTTTGTATAGACACAAAAGGTGACGAGCGTTATTGGAAAAAAAATTCCATTGAATGTTTTGCGTTTGGTCATCACAAAATCAGTGAACATTAACTTGTAAATAGAAAATGAAATATTAACCGATTGTATATTCTATTAATGAAAATATGATTATATATGATTTGAACAGTAATAAAATTGTACTTATTTTTTTCCGTACTTTATATTGCTGAGATAGTTTCCTCCCATTGGATAGAAATTAGAAATCACAAAAAATAAATCCAGAGAAAAAAAAAACGGTCTCTTCATATGGGTGAGATTTCATCATTTTTTCTGTTAGAGAAGGTTTTCATATTGAATTTTTTACCTACACTTTATAATGAATTGATACATAGAATACAATCCAGAGAAGTATACACAAGGAACGAGAAATAAAATGTTCCTAAATAAATCAGAAAATCTTATTATTCCTGCAACAATGGAGTACATAAATACTCATTTAGCTCCTCGGGAAAGATATTTTCGTTGTCTTGCCCAATTACTATCAAGGTTACGATTATTACAATCATCCTCGGCCGGTCTTTTGTTAGACTGCATCATTTGCAGTGGTTGTCGACCAACTTCATATGTCGGCTTAGAAGATGGTATAGCTGGAAATTTGAACGGATAACTAAAGCCAGCCGTTGGTGTTAATGACCGTGTTTGCCTTCTAAATTCCTGAACATTGGTTTGTTGTTGAATAGAAAAAAAAATCAAATTGCGACTTATCTTACAAGGATCTTTACAGAAAAAATACACTAACAAGAAAACGAAAAGTACGTACATAAACAAATTAAGAGGTACAAATAAAAAAATTATGGTATAAACAGAAAAAAAAAAAATAAAGAGCAAAAACAAAAGGGTTGTTTTGTCAAATTTTTCAATATTTTTGCAGAAAAAAATAAGTACAATAAAAAACAAAAAGCTCATATCATAAAAACACTGCTTTAATGATTCCAAGGTTGGTCTCATTTTGACACGAGTGTCAAGTTTATCTAACCCAAAACCAATCTGGTCTGTCTTCCCGAATCTGTTATCGTATAGATTTATATAAAAGTAGTCTCCCTGCTGGCAGAAGACCAATGCCTTTTGCCGCTCAAACTTTGTTCTGAACTGCATTTCCCCTTGAGAATTTACACGCTGTAGAAAAAATACGATTTCCTGGTTCATTTTTGATGCAAATTTGCCGAGAAATAAAATTTTGTTATGCCGCGTAATGTATTGTTTCACCTAATACGGATTTTATTTCAAAACTGATATATTCTGACACACCTCTTAAAAGCTACACTTTTTTATTGGAAGTTTCTAAGTCGACCAACAATTTTTTCGTAAATATAAATTTAATTATAAACTAAATATTATCGAGTGAATATAAATGAACATAACAATTTGACTTTATTAAATAATTCTTTATATTGCTCTAATTCGCTTGTACGCGATGTGTTCCTGTGATCTACAGCTATTAATTGTTAATAACCTATTCTTAATTTTAAATTTAACTGAAACAGTTCGTCATAAATAGTCGTAATTTCATTGTTGATTACCTTATAATAAGTTCTTTTTTTGCTGTAATCATTCGCCTCGTTAGAGAGCGCGGTGAATTTCCACATTCTAGGTAAAACAAAACGTCTTATCGTCGAAAGCCACATGTTATAAAGCTCTCGTAATTCCATTTTTACAGCCTGATTTCTTAAAACACGTGAAAGTGCATTTGCCCCATTTCCTACTCCATTCACAAGTTTGAGTATTTCTCTGTTTTTTCTACAACCGATTTCTTCAATGTATATACTTCCTTTGAAATTTTCAAAATTAAATGAGCTGACTCCAGCTTTACTCTTTTCTGTACATATTCATTTTCCGTTAATCTAGTAAAAACTTTTCTTATAACATTTTCGCTTTGCCTAGATCGTACGCCAAATTCGTTTGCAATTTTAAGCACATCCATGATAAAATGACAATTGTGCAAAACTATTTCAACACAGGTCCTTCTTTTATCATGGGAGTTTCGTTAGAAAGTTTTACTCAGATTAATAGGTAAAATGGGGCTTTCCAAGGCGATGGATTTTTGTCATTAAAAATTTAAACCATAAAAGAAACTCTTTTTAATGAAATATATTTATTTAAAACCCCGTGCTCTAAGCCTCCATGGTATGTATAGTAAAACTAAAGAATGAGTCAGTAACTTTACATTTATTGGAATATCAAATTTAAGATTCATGCCGCTTTAAGCAGACGTTATACATGTACTACACGTCTTACTTTCGCTGCTTGTCGGAAAAACTCGATAATGCACGATCGACCGTTTAAGACGACCATTTAAAAGATAAAATAACAAAAATACCGAGCTCAAAGAAAAATTCAAAACAGAAAGTCCCTTAACAATTGGCAAAATCCAAAGCTCAAACACATCAAACGAATGGAAAACAACTGTCATATTCCTGACTTGGTACAGGCATTTTCTTGTGTAGAAAATGGTGGATTAAACCTGGTTTTAAACTAGCTAAACCTCTCACTTGTATGACAGTCGCATACAAGTTCATTATATTGACAGCAATGTGTGAACAAAACAAACAGACATAATAGGTAAAAATGTCAAAATAGTGGTATAGCAGTCAACATTGTGTTATAATCTCAATCACTATAAAACCAAACAAATATGTCAACAAAGAAAAACAAAATGGCATATAGACAAAGCACATACGCAACAATGAAACACAAGAATACAATAAAATGACAACAACACAAAAACACAATGGTGGGATGTACAAGTACCGAGCCACGTCTAACGGATATTACCAAAAATGGACCAAATAGTAAACGTTGATAATTTACAATGACAAATTAAAGAACACTATAACACGTAATTAAGACGATACACAACGTCAGTACCTAGAATCTATACATCAAGACCATCATGTATTATTTTTGAAGTTGATACGGAATATTCATCAACAAGGTCTTGGTATCTTCCGATGAACTTTTTTAGAAAAAGGACGAGACTTTCTTTGACATAACCCTGGTTCATCAACTTTTTGCTTAGACACTGGTGACGTTTTACAAAGTCTGAGTAGCAGCTGTAAGTTCTTGAATGCCGAATGAGTTGGGAAATGTATATCCCATATGCAGGCGAAGTTGGTATATTGCTACTTAGGTGGGGGAAATTGATAATTTCAAAATTAAAATCGTCTCGTATGTCATAGATGCTGGTACTGAGATGACCGCTGATGTCAAATAAGTCTAAAAATGTGGCGGAGGAAGCCGTGTCTGTTGTTTCTTTAATTTCTAGTTCTGGAGGATATATTAAAATGGAACCCAATCAGAAAAGTTTGGATTGATTATGGAAAGAACATCATCAATATATCTAAATGTGAAATAAAATGATCTTGCTTCTTTGATCTTCTTGTTTTTGACAAGTGTCTGAAGGAACTCCGACTCATATGAAAATAAGAAGAAGTCAAGGAGAGGCGCACAGTTCGTTCCCATAGGAATGCCGACAATTTGTTGAAAAAGTCTACCTCCAAATTCAACAAATATGTTGTCAATAGGAAACTCCAGCATACTGATCACTTGTTCCTCTGTAGAATGTTTTATCTTTTTTGTTCACTATTAGAAAAATATGCCGTATAACTGTTATCATCATTTAACAGATATCCAAAAAAATCATATTGACTTCTTAAAAAAAAAAATCCTGTTAAGAATAATTTCTAATGTGTATCATACAATGGTTTGAGTACATATTTAAACAGAAAAACAATATATTTTTTTTTGTATTTAAACAGCCTTAATATACAGATGTTTGTATCAAGTTTGAACAATTACCAGTCCTTTGCTACATTTCTCAGCACTACTGTTTGAGAAATGGGGATATGTTAAAAGTGTGGTTAATTTATAAGAAAAAATTGAAATGAAATAAATTTACCTTCCCAATTACCTAAACTCTTATCCTGATTTGATAAATCATTGACAGTATTGAACAGGTAGGGTGGGGTCAATGATTTGATTGATATTGATTGATTGGTTGTATTGATTTGATAAGTGTTACTTTAAAAATGCTTCGAGTATTTGAAACAAATGGTTTGTTCTCATGTTATACATATGTTTAGTAATTTTTTTTTCAATTTCAATAACTTTCATGGTTGAAATTTGTTTATGGCTATTTTACATATAAAAATGCTCAATTTTATTTTTTGAGGCATACAAAAAACACCGTTGTACAATATATGAATGAAGATGATATCTGATGAAGCTATTATGTAGTTGTATATTGTTTAAAACTACTAAGGATTGTTAATTTGTTTTATGTTATTTTAGGAAGGGTGAAAAGCAGGTTTTCAAACTAGTATTCATCTGTATAAGAAAACTTGTCACTCCAGTAGTGTCCAAGTGTTAAATTGACGATTACTATCTAAACAAATAATAGAATCAGAAGTAAGATTATTTCTGAAATAACATTCCTGGAAGGTTTATTGTCATATTTAAACCATACATGAAGATACTGTTTTCCTGACTTTTTTTTAATGTGAAATAAATTATAATGCTTTAATTATAAATGTTTGTTAAAATCTGTTGGTGCAATGTATATATATGTTAAAATATTGACGTTAACTGTGATTTTTTTAACTTGCATACCAGGTGAAAATCTTTTGGTGTCTTGGGAATATGTTATAAATGAATTAAACTGTGATTTTTGGTTTAAATTTATATTTCGGTGGTATATAATATACAATTGAGAATGGGAATGGGGAATATGTCAAAGAGACAACAACTAGACCAAAGAGCAACAGTCGAAGGGCACCAATGGGTCTTCAACGCAGCGAAAAAATCCCGCACCCGGAGGTGGTCCTATAATATGTTTTACAAATAAGTATGATTTAATACTCAGGGTAAAAATAGTAATTCCCTGATTATTTTGTCGGCAAAACACCCTGCCATTTTTATTCATCCATAAAAGTGAAACTGATTCATCAACAATAAATGGTGTCACCAATTGCACAACCAAATGGGCTAAGTGGACAGTTGCGCAACCCAATATATCTCTGTGCAACTGCGCAATTGGCGAGTTATCCCTATTATAACACTACTGATGGCGTCCATAAAACTTCCAAAAAAAAAATACTTACACTTTACCATTTTGAACCTTTCGTTCAATAACTTCCTCGAAAGGTCAAAGCTTAATCACAAAAATCATGTTAGGAAACGGTAGCTCTGGAATATTGTATCAACTTGGAGATATAGTCTATATGGAAGCGCTGTCGGAATTTTGCTACAGGGAAGTGGAAATTTCACCTTGGGAAATTGAATCATCTCCTTTGTCGTAAAGTTTAGTTTTCAACCAACATTCACTGTCAATTTATAGATGTAAGACACTAATTGAAGCATATTGATATGTGTATGTAATGTCCTTCAATTTCAAAGGAATATATGCGATTGATGGCAAAGTTTTCAAACTTTTAAATATTCTGTAAGAGTACACCACCTATAAAGCGATAACGTTAGTATTTTCCTTGATCAGTGCAATTCGAAAAATTGGTAACGCAACCAACAATACTATATTTTTAATATAGGTAAACAAATACACAGACAATATCTTATATTGAAATAGTTTAAATATTCAAATAATCTGGGCTAATTGTCCTAAGTTCACCAAAGCAATATTAAAAGGTTCTCAATTTCACAATTTGTATTATTAACAATAAACA
Source organism: Mytilus californianus (assembly GCF_021869535.1). Taxonomy (NCBI): domain Eukaryota; kingdom Metazoa; phylum Mollusca; class Bivalvia; order Mytilida; family Mytilidae; genus Mytilus; species Mytilus californianus. Next base: position 50,900,674 of record NW_026262745.1, on the reverse strand, counting down.
TCCATAGTTCGTAAATCCCTCAATTTACAACGGGTAGATTTGTTTGTGGTAGAAATGATAGGATTGTACGTTACCTTGCTTGCCTGTAGAATTATGAAATCGTTATTAGCTTGGGTACTAGTTTCTTTGGGGTGAGTAAACTATATCAGACAGGGGAGCAATTAAAAGAGTTGGAACGGTATATAAACATTGGGAAACCATTTTTATAAGTCGGACTGAAATATGTTCCCTATATATATATATATTCGAATTTAAAATTCATTTCAAGTGTGTGCCTATTCACAAACCTTTTGGTGGTGTGTTTGATTTGTCAATTGTTTTACGGTGATTGTCATAATCAAGGAGTGAGTAATATACAGTTTTAAGTTAAGGCCAATACATTCTCCTCTTTTTATGTTTACGTCAATGAGATGTTAAACCGACAACCAAAATAACAATTAGCCATCTAGAGAGCAACAAAAGTCTGTAACAAGCGACACGTCATATCGTATGATTTTGCTTGGGTAATTGCGTGTATCCGTTTTTTCGTATCTGAAAGTTTTTAGCTAAATAAAAACCACCATGCTTACAAATTTGAAAATGCAAACTAAGGGTAGAGATATAGCACTTATTTTCATTTCTAGGTTTTCAGTAAAAGAGATTTTCGACAAACTGACATTATTGATACTTGTTGGACTGAAAAATTTTGTCTGACAAATTGAATTAATTTTATTTGATAAACAATACATTTTTCGAGCTAAGCGGAACGACAAAGATCATCTGTAATTCAATGTTTACTTATTTTGTGTTATATCTCGTCTCACTATTTTTTAATATGTACCACCTTTGATAAGTATTTAGTATGACAATAAATTTTCACTTATGTACTCGTACTCTGAACAACAAATTTATTAATTTTGTAAAAAATGTTTACTTCCGTACTCCTTACAACAAAATTATTAAGTTTAAATTTACCTGTGTACGTTGTTTTATTTAACGCCAATTTGTCCCCAGGAAAGAGTTGTCTTTTTGACACCCTTCCTACATCTTATTTATTACTACCTGTAACTTCTATGTTATATAGGCACCTACGTTTTAATATTGTATTTATATTGTGTCATAGATCAAACTTATTCGTTCAGTGTATGCTTAATTGTTTTTGTTGAAATGTCTTTTTTGATCGAGTTAAGCCATTCCAATTGATATTTTATAGTGTGTCTTTTTATGTTGTAATGTTACACTACTGTCTCAAGTTAGGGTGAAGGTTGGCGCCTGTTAAAACGTTTAAACCCGCTGCATTTTTATGCACCTGTCCTAAATCAGGAGCCTGTTGTTCAGTGGTTGTTGTTTGTTGGTGTGGCTCATAGGTGTTTCTCGTTTATCGTTTTTTTTTTATATAGATTAGTTTGTTTTCCTTTTTGAATTCTTTTACACTAGTCATTTTGGGGCCCTTTATAGCTTGCTGTTCGTTGTGAGCCAAGGCTCTGTGTTGAAGGCCGTACTATGACCTATAATTTTAAATCTTTCATACATTGTGACTTGGATGAAGAGTTGTCTCATTGGCACTCCTACCACATCTTCTTATTTATAAAGAACAAAACCCATTGATTGATAAATACACACCCGGATTAAAAATGGTAGATAATTTATGTTATAAGTATTTCTGCAATAAGTGCAAAATTAATAAATGTAACCTGGATATTTTTACGATATCAATGAATAAACTTTTCGCACAAAAGTTAAACTCGCACATCGAATGAGAACTGAGCCCTTCGAGTCATTATTGTTGGTTTAACAAATTATCTAAGCTATGGATACTTTTGCTCATTTTACGTTATTGCGAAATTATTATAGATTATAACATGTTCTTTCCATGTCGGCCCTGGAATGATTCCGAGACTCCCTAGGCGCGAATCAAACCATTTTGAAAAGGTGGTTTCAAACCCCGGAACACCATGAAACTTTCACATAATAAAAAATAAAAAAATAAAAATTCGCCAATGTTCCCATATCAGCCCAAGGAGCTACATGTAGCCGAGATCTCATAAGGGTCGAGGGATGATACCAGGGCCCATAAAGAAAATGACATGATATAATCTATGTATCACATTATACAAATGCTAAAAAATGTAGAAAGAAATTCATTGTTCTGTCTAAAAAAATCATACATTTGTTTCCTCCACTGAAATAGCTTCATTATGACGAAGCTCCCCAATAGCTCAAAACTATAGTCCTTGAATATAATAATGTCAATGTCAGATTTTTTTTAGTATTAGTGTTCTTTATTTCTTTAACAAATACCAGAACTGTCATTTTGATCAATGTTCCTTGTCCATCACGGTTGTTAGGAACGCTAATGATGTCATAACAGGGTACAATAACCGGTTATTTTCCCCGGGCAGTAATATGGCTGCGGTTATTGCATATGCAAAACCCAGTGTTTTCGTAACAAATATGTGAAAAGCGACAATAATCCCTGCACAATTTGTTTTAACGTTTACAGTATATATATGTCTGTCCCCTGTCCCTTCTTCTAAGCACTATTTTTCTTACTATAACGTGTTTGTAAAATTAATAATGCAAGTCTTAATTTCAATCAGCCATGGTTATGGATTGTGCTAAAATATGAAACGAAAAAGAAACGCGACGAACGAAACGAAACGAAAATTTACAAAACAAAACGAAAAATGAATAGACAAACAAAACGAAACGAAACGAAACGAAATACAATTCTCGTGGACCAAAAAAAAATATCTAATTAGTTCTTATAAACGCAAAACTTAATAAAAAAAATCGAAGATATTCAGTGTAATTATTCATTTCCGGAATGAAAAAAATATTATTCTTTGTATTACGGATTGCAATAAGCAGTTCCACTAAGCAGCCTTCCGAAGGCACCTGATTTCATCCCTTTTTTATTGTAAAGGGGTTCCTATTGTTTTTGCTCTATTGTTTACTCTTTTCTTTGTACTGAACAATATCGATATTTCGCGCTCCGTCAAGTTTCATGGATACATTTGTTCTAAGAAATTCGGGTTTGTACCGACGGTTTATACATTTGGTTACGCCTTATAGTTAAAGCTTGACAAGAAAAAAATACCAAATTGTCTTTTTTACGACGTCTTATTAAACAGAATTATAACTCATTACCGGTTATTTCACGCAAGAGTTGCTCAATTTTTATTTTACCTGTGTTATATTTGGTGGACTATTGTTTATCTGTTTTAGTTTTTTGCCTTATTTCACGAATTTTTCATTGTTTTACTCTCTTTTTTTTCAGATTTAAGAGATTTAATATTTTGATAAAAATGGCCTGGATGTGTTCTTAAAGAAATGTGTACACTAAAGAATCCGAAATATGAAAATTATCAGATAATTAAAAGTAAAATATTATTGTTGACGTATGAAAATAAGATTTTACGTTTACAAAGACATATACATGCTGCTGGTTGTGATGGAAAAACCGATTTATCATGTTGTATGGTTGAGTCATTTTGTGACGAAAAAATTCAAGATGCGGATTTAGGGGGGTAGGGGACTAGGGTCATCAATATTGGGAAAAGTTCAAATATCAGTGCCGATCAACTTTTAGTTATGCCCTTGCAAATATCAATAAATATGGTCAAGGTCAAGGACAATGGGCATATGATTAATGGAAACTTTGTAACATATGGCATCTTCATACAAATAGTTTACGCCACTGCTGAAGGATAGTAATCTGTATGTCTCGAATTCTGCAATATTCAGCAACTCTAGTAGCAGGAGAGACATAAAAGTTCCAATCAAAATGAAAGTATAATGTAATCACATAGGATGGCAAACAATCCTGTGTCTGTCATTGCTACAATACTATTGTAAGTCTCGTTACCCTTCAAAAACTGTTGACACAGAGATATGTTTTGCCTATCGACAGAAAACTCAGTAGAAGGCAATCTGCTGGAAACGGACCATGTCCAAAACGTGACAAATAAGTGAACTGAAAGAGCCATGACATTTGTGTTTTTTTTATATTTTCCAATTGTTCCCAAGTGTAAATTAAACTGTTCCTTAACAGTTGTTGAATGTTTTCTTGTATTAAATTTGTTTTTTAAAGAGTCTGTTATTACTATTTACCTACCAGAGCACGTTTGTTTACATTCTTTCATCACAGTTTTCCCCTCGCATTTGCGCTGTGCGGTGGCCGAAGTTGTACATGTTGTAAGAAGAGGTCTCGATGTTAAGGTAACCGCATACAGGAAAATATTGGCAAATTGGTGTCTGGGAAGGTAATAATTCAATTTCGGCACGTTTATAAAGATTTTGATAATATTAAGGATTTTTTTTTTAAAACTTAGCCATTCAAGTATATAAAACATATTCAACTTTTTTTTTATTTGAAGTTTCATATGACTTTAAGCAGAAAACCTACATTGAATATAAATCATTAATTGGAAGTCGCTGGACCATGACCTATGGGGCAGGCACTCGAAATGTTGTCAAACTGATATGTACTGACAATAATGAATTTTATAGAATAGATCGTTGATCTATCACAAGTAATTCCTATCAAACTAACTTAAGCCGAAAATTTAAAAATTGTTGACGCTGTTGTCATGGTTGTCATCGCCGTCGAAACATCACATTAGTCCTGCTGTCAGTTGAGACAATACAATTGTCAAATCAAACTGACTGTATAGAATAAGTATGGTCAAAATCATAAGACAAAATTACTCCTACCATGTATGCAAGCTTCCTCTGTCACACAGTCTGAGACATTGATTAGTTTTAGACATACTAAAAGGATTCAAAGACAGACAAATACTATTACCATATCCCCTGTATCATGGGAGAATTACAACAAAAATTTCACTCAGTAAAACACTGTCTGCCTTCAAACAAACCTTTTATTATTGGTTTTTAAATGAAGAGGAAATATAACATTTGTATCTTGCTTCTAATTAAAACATAAACAGATCTTCATAAATACACTTGGTTAAAAGTCTTGTGCAATAACAGTATTTTCTTGTGTAAAATAGAGAATAAAAACTTTGTCATACAGTTGAACCAAAACTTAATTATCCAAGTAAACAACGTTTTAATTAGAGGCACTAACCATATATCACATTACTGGTACATGATGAGTACTGCAAAGATTATAGCTGGTACAATAATACACTGTTTTGTAAAATGAGTGGGTAAAATATCTAATAGTTTAACAGTTTACAAAGTAAGTTAAAAAGCTTTGCTTAATTAAGTTGTTCTATTTCAAAACTTGAAATCACCGTTGAACTTCAAACCAGATTTGTAGTTTTTCTCTAATCCAAAATTCTTATCCAAGTCATATTATATAAACCCCCATTACAATGACAAATCGTCTAATTCTTGAAGTCTTTAAGAAATTAAACACCATATTATAGCGCCAATTCAGAAAGAACAGGATTCCAGATTATTTATTTTTTCAACTTACAGTTAAATTCATATTAATTAGGAGCCAGGGTAATTTCATAAAGTAAAGGGACAGATTTTTTTGTGTAACATAAAACTTTGCAAAGCACTTGATAAACAAATAAAAAAATGTTTTTTACATCACTTAACTGCTTACACAAAATGAAATCCTGTATTACTTCATACTCATATTAAAAACATGTCCTTCTTAAAAGTTACATCAGCTGCCAACCTTTTAATTTCCTACAAAAATATCCACTTTCTTCACATTCTTATAATACCGTGTATTGTTTGATTCGATAGGTTATTTTTCTTAAAAGGAATATATTTTTTTCTTAAACAACAGTCTAACAAAATAAAATTTTCAAGTTTCTACATGTTTTTTAGAAGGTAGAACAAAATCAAATTATGCCAAACCTAGGCTTAAACTTGCATTTTTCACCTTCTTAGATTTAAGTCAGTCAAATTTATAAAATAAATCACAGCTACAAAAAATCTCAAGTTCAAATATTGAATCGCCACATATTACCCAATTGAAATAATCCTCTACTGGATGTTAAAATAATATTGCAAAATATACATATAATGATGTCTGATCAGTTTTGGTTTATTCCAGTAAAATCATTAATGTGGAAGGTAGAAAGGGAAATTCTGATAAAGGTCAATTATTGTTATATGTGCATTTGGTGTATTCATAATTCCTGAAGGAACGTTATTTTAAATCGGCCATTTTAGAAAATGATGAAAATGTATATATTTAACAACAAACCTACATGAAAAGCTGCCTTTAACCTCAGGGATTTCATCCCTGCATATGAACAATGCTAATAACTATATGTTTATAATTAATAATGTGTATTGTAAACTATACTGCCTACCATCAAACAATTCGATCGATAATTCATTTTATTTTCCCTGATAAGTGAAACATTTTTAGTTCTGGAAAATTCATAAGACTCAAGTAGTTTCAATCTTTCATTAATGATTTTATACTATGGACTCCATATAATTGAATAATCCTGTTATTTCTGTGAGAATTCAAGACACAAGCTCTACTTTGTGAAACATTTTATAATTGCAGAGGTTAACTAAAAGTATTTTTCACTTGTATAAATAAACCAAAAATTGAATTTTTCTAGAAAAAAATCCAATTAATTTTGACATGTTAGAGTCTACAAACTTGTAAGGTAGAGTAAACTCGTAAAAAGAATTTTCAAAAGAATCTGCAACAGTAATTCATACCTTTTTTCTTGTAAATACTCTTTGATGGTGTGCAGTACATATCTATTTGGTTACAGTTATGGATTTAAATGTTAGTCAAACTATGTATGTAGAAATGGTGGTATCGATATATACATATATTTTGAAACATTGTATGAAAATGATTGGTTCATAAATAAACATCATTTTGAAGACATAATGAACATTTTGATGTATGATTTGCTCAAGTAATATTCAATTTGCCATGCATAATATTCTATATCCATACTGTTTGCTGCAAATTTCTTAACTTATGTTTTGTAAAGATTACAGGATGTATGTCCTAGTATGTGACGTGACCACTTTTATAAAAGATGCTTCAGTACAGTAGTAAGAATTTATGTATAAAAAATGAATGAAGAGTGAAACTTTCACAAATTGTCAGAATGGTCTAATCTCAAATAAACAAGACCACTATTGCATTAAGGAAGACCCTCATTATATTATATTATTTTTTATTTCATCTCACACAAACGCACAGTATAAAACATGTGATGATAAAATAAATATTGACATGGTTTTTTTCAATGTGTTAACATGCACATGCACATTGCTCTAGTACAACTATTTAATATAGCTGACTTTTTTACACTTTTAATGAATGTCTTACAGAAAGTTAAAATGAGATGCTAAACTTATTTATAAAATTACAAAAACCTGCAGTTCTAAAAGCATGCTTAATGTTAAAAAACTGATCTAAGACTTTAATGTCGCTCAAAACGTTTCTTATACAATAGAGAATGGTCTATAATAAACATAAAAATACATAGAAATATAAAATGGGGAAAAATCTTTAAATTACTCCATAATTGGAGGTTCACTACTACAACAGGTTTTCAAACTTAAGGATTTGAGTTGAAACTGCAACAGAAATTAATTACGGCACACAAAATTTGCACTGTCTTCTGACGTGCATGATCATGTGTAAAATTGGTGTTGATTGATTATGCGTGCGAAGCTAATAATTCTATTGACGGGTCGCTTTTACACACATTTGAAACATATGACGTAATGAGATCAGTTTCCTTTCAACCAATTAGAAATATTACATAAATGGTTACATATCTGTGTGGAAAAAACCTATTGTAAATATTGAATTGCATGCGTATGCATGTAATTGATTCATCTATGTTTTCGACAAATACTTTTTAAATAATTCGATAAATGAATATCAATGATTATAGCGTCAAAGTTTTCGTGCTGACCGTCCTTATTCATTTACATTGAACAACAACAAAAAATTGAGAACGAGCTATACATCTCTTTCATTCATAAAGACACAGGCTGTTATTAATTACTTTAAATTAAATTATGCACTAAGCAAAAGAAAAGCCTTGAAAATATTGTTTATATTAAAAATTTTGAAATAAATCTTAGTACACGATAGCTCCGGGAAAATTGAAATCAATGTTATCTGAAATATATTATTAGATTTTATTTTTTGTTAGACAAATATAACTTTACATTTAATCTAAAATTTTCCATCCAGCAAAACTGCACCTATTTATGGTAATAATGCTGTACAGACTTCAGTATGAGTTGTAATGAGCACAAGTTCTTACATAAGTTACATCTCTCTGATTCATCCAAGCAATAACAATACCAGTGGAAGCATTTGTTTCATAACCCTCAGTACTATCCGTAAATATAGAACCTTGGATGTTGTTGTTGAAAATAATGTCAATGGAGGCTGCGCTATTTATCCATGGATGTACCGTAGTTGTAATGACATATACTCCACTGACAGGTGCGGTAAATATTCCCGTATTATTGTTATAACCACTACCGTAATTTGCTTTTGTCACATCGAAAGTCTGAGTGTGGTGTTTAAGAACTGCTTTAATTTTTGCTCATAAATACATAAAATGCCTAACGGTATCTATGATCTCCATTATTCACCAAAAGTCTTCTTTCTGAAAGAAGACATGTTTTATACGATGTCAATTTTTTTAAATATTTTTTCTTGATAAACTTTAATTTTTTACATGGCTGTATCATATATGTACTACACAGAAGTACGTCCATCATTTATTTTTTCAGAATTTGATAATAGATATCAAGTATATTTTGATAGTCAGGTATTCAGGTCCTTCGTAAAATTTAAAACATGGACTATAATTTGTGTTGCCTTACCAATAACTTGGCTTCGAATAACTTATAATTAGTATCTGTAAAAACTCATTAAAGAAACTTTACTTTTTGTGCATGAAACTGGATTTTTTTGTAATAGTCGTTTAAAGAGCCTATTAGTGTTATAATCGATATTTTATGTATGTGCCGACATTATCAATAACGTTTACTAACTTTCTTACTTACTAAGGAGAAGAAGGGTAGCCGCAATCCCTTCTAAAATCCTACATGTATATAACTATTAAAAGATGTGAGAAGGACTGGGTAAACGACCAACGGTCACCCAGACATGGACTATATTGTATCGTGATACGTGCGTCATTTTAGCATGCATAAATTACTTCATGCACTGCATACTTTCTGTTATATATATTCACCTTTATGGTTGAAAATATCACTCTCCCTGGGTTTTGCTAGTTTAGTGTCTCATTCAACAGTGCTTTACATTCAGAGTTCAACAATTTTTTTAATTGTTTGTTCTCGTCCTTCACGAATCCCATTGTCTTTTTTAATAGTATGATTTCCATTCCCTGTGCATTAAGGTTTTGTTTCATTTCGTCACCTTCATTCTTCAGTCGATTAATTTCATCTCTCTGTTCATTTAGAAGTCTTTCAATTTTCAGAAAGCGCTCCTGATTTATTTTTGCAATGCTTGCACGTGGCACGACTTCTTCTGCCGCTGTTACATTGGACAAATACACAAGCACCAAATAATAAAACATGTCTAACACACAGGTGCAATTTTAGGTGTACTAAATAAACCATGATAAGACTATTAAATTATAGTGTAATAACTTCTTTACAAACTTTTATCTTAATAAGACAGTTCTCAACAGGTCTTGAAAAAAAAACTTGATATCAAAGTCGCTCTTACCTATAAAAAACACATGGCAATCAAGTTAAGCATAAACAATAGTATGTGTCAGATCTTTTACGATAAAATTTAATATGCACAAAAAAAATTTCTAAAAACTGAAGAAAGTTTGGCACAAAAATATAGCTCCAAAACACAAATATACATGTACTAAACGACTAAAACACACCCGCAACTAATCAAATAGAGAAGATGGACCATGAAAAATGGTATCTCAATTCAAATAACCTTTGACCTTTACCACCTACGTACAATGTTTTTCATGAACTCCTAGAAAGAAGTTAAATATTAACAATGATTCTTGTACATATGCAGAGTGATAGCTAAGTTGAACTTTTCTAAGAGCTTGATCATGTCTCACAGCTTACGATATTTTCCATTTACATGACACACATTCTAGAAGAGGCGAATAATTATGCCAAATTTCAATGCGTGTTAAAGTCATAGAGACCGGGCAAGACTTTTGAACATTGATGCATAGGCGTATAACAAAGGTTTTGACCATGTTTTTCAACGTACACTTTCTTCCTTTTAACCGAAACACCTTCTAGTAGTGGTGAATTATCGTGGTACGTGACATGACCAAACTCTATTGTGTTTTACCAATTAGAGAACGGAATTGATTTTTGACGGGTGCACTGACAGACAAGCTGATTTCTATTAACCATCGGCCGATCAATCGACTGAGTCCCAATTAACATCAAGTGTAAACTCCATGGAGTCCAGTAATTCTCAAGTATATATAGTCCTAGTTAGACACTTGGGCACTTAGATGAAGTACTGTTAGCACATATCTTACAGGACCCAACATCTTTGAGTATGATACAATGCATAACATAACATCATGTGTAGACATCTGTTTTGATTTCTTTTTCTTTTGACGATTTTTTGTTTGTTTATAGATTTGTTGAACAATTGACTCAAGTCTCTGCTCTACTTGTTTAACCGTTAGGTGATCAATTTGATATTTGCAATTTTACACTATCTATTGCGCATGTATATTGAGGAGAAATACATATTTTTTCCATTTGATGTTTCTTTGTTTCTTTAAACTATTGTATATATACCAAGCACAACTCTCCTAGATTTCATCTTTATACAAAATGAAATTTTAATAAAATACATGTATAAAAGTAATTCGATGGTAAAAAAGTATAGTATAAACCGTTCATTTTCAAGAATTGACCACTTGAAAATTATGCATTGGCCTTTGAAGAGTAACATTTGGGTCAAGACTTAATTACATAGTTAAAATGTATGTCAAACAGACACATATCCCTCCTGACCAAATCCAAATGTCCAATATTGTTGACCATGCATGTATAGCACTTGAAGACCATGACCACAAGAGCGGGAAATTAAGGTCAAGGTAAGATGAACATTTATTACTGGGAACCAATTCATATACTACATAATGTTTACGCATCATGTTCAGCTACTAAGGAAAAGGTCGTAATGTTGAAACTAAAACGGACCGCTGAAGCATTAACATTAAATGAAGGTCAGGGGATAATGTCTGGTTGCCAAGATCTCATCATCATATGATATTGAGGATGCATTTGCAAATAGTTAATATTGACATCGCTAGAATAAGAAAATACCTATGTATCGCGAACCGTTCCTTTCACCGCAGGCGAAACAAAGAATGCTATATTTTGAGTAACACGCCGCAAGCATCGGTATCTGTATCGACCCGGGGATATTTACAGAAATTAAAACGTTAGGAAGCACTTACAGCATTGTGGAAAACATAACATGATACAAAATGCATTAAAATTTTAACAAATAAAACAAATATCCATGTTTCAGTTTTGGAAACTTTAATTGCACATTGCAATGGTTTTGATTATCTAATCTTAAATTTTACATTCTTCCAAACTAGACCTTTCCATGTAACCACTATACAAAGTGTCAATTGAATCATAACCAGGACTTGTTCTCACGAAACTGACATCTCCGTGATTCATTCAATAATTAACATTTATGATCGCGTAATTTAAATCCCAACTGACCTCCAAACTATCACTGAAACCTCTTCCAACACTTTCATTCCTTACGATGATACCGGCACTTGTTTAGCTCTTCATACTCGAATGAATAGTAAATGTTAAGATATATACACAACGTTTTGGTGCAATGAAAACTCCAGTTATTGTTGTTATAACCGAGTCAATAGTTTATCTTAATAGTATCGACCACAATAGTGCTATGCCTCTGGACTGAATCACTTGTGCTCATTGGTGAATAAAAGGCGATACGGTCTCCTTGATCAGGATTTGTCATCAAAAGTCACTTTCCTGAAAAGTAATACTAATGTAAAGGTTTGATTCGTACATCAATTTATAAGATCCTTTACCTACAACTTGTTAGCAAATATTCACGAAACAAATAAATAGGCTTTGGAAAATTTCATACAAGATATCTCTGACAAAATCACAAATGTATTACATAATTTGTTTTAAGATAGAATGGTTTAAATACTAGTTGTTCATCTGCAATGCTAAATAGTATTTTAACCTTGAGGTTGTGCTCACGGCGAGATTTGTTCGACTCCGATCTTAATTGACAAGGATTACCAATTTTCTTGGAAAAAGGTCGTGGTTTGTTCCAGGCACTCCGATCTCTTTCATCTAAAAACAAAAGGCTGCCATGATTTAATAAAGGGCACTGAAAGTGCCGTTCATCAAGAATTAACAAATAATGATTTTAGATGATGTTATTCTTATTTGAAAAATTATAATCACTGTATTTCCAGTTTTAGTTGTATAATCATTACTGAATCTTAGGATTCAACTTCTTATGTTCTTGTGGTGTATATTTTTTTTTTTTTTTTGACTTAATGATTTTCCGCCTTGTATTTCAGGTTATTTATTCATTAATTTTAATTTGCACGTGAATTTGTATCTTAGTACTCAAGCGTATCTGTTTGAGACATGATATACTCTTTTCAAAACCCATGACGCTTTTCAATTTATATGTTTCGCTCGCGCATCATAAAAAATTATAAGAAAGAAAGACTGAAATTGACAAATAAGATTTACGGTCACCAACTCGAGTTAGTTGACCGATACGACGTGTCTGTGTCTCAACTCAGTAGCTAAATGTTTCCAATGTCTCGGATCTTCAGTTACCAGAACAGTAACTTTATTGGATATATCCTTTTCCCTGACTATGACATTTTGTGGCGGATGATACATGCATACAAAGAGACTCTTACCTGATCGACGCACCGGTTTTGTTCCTTTGAGGGCTCGTGCGATTCATAAAAAATATTAAAGAAATTAAGTAATACAAGTTCACAAATCATCTAATTCTCACTACATTTATAATCAACCTTTTCAACAAAACCCATCGGACCTTGCCTCTTTTAATCGTCGGATATTCAATCTAGTACATCTTGTTTATTTTTCAATGTCTAGCTAAAATTTGGATTTCTACAAACAAATTGGTTTTGGACAATGGTTAGATTTTACTTAATTCTGCGTTTATGAATTTCAGTTCATTGGCAACATTATCAATTTCAAGTCGTGAAACATTTCTTCCCTGTTAGCTCATACCTCGTTACTGTGTAAGTATGTCCTTAGTGAGTCTTGTTACTTTATTTTCTAAGTTCGGTAATGGTCTGTTTCAATTTGGAATTTTCATTATTCTGATCAACTGCAATTGCCTCTATGACTTTAGAACTCGGTTAGTCATTAATTGTTCCGTGCCATCAAGCCTGGCCTCCAAATATGTAATTGTAAAGTCTATGCAGGTACTAAAAAAAAAGAACCTTCCTAACTGACAACAATACCAAGTTTACTTATATTCGTTTTTTCACCAAAGGATTATATAGTAACTCTGCTCAACAAAATGTCCGACCATCGGAAAAAGAAAGAGTGTATAATTCGAACTTCTTGGCCAGATGGCATTTTTGTCAAACATTGGTTATCCCGTCGTCAGCTACAAGAGAGACTCAGTTATAAGAATGAAAACTATGGCAATTAACAGTATAATATATCTAGTCATCATCTATATCTCATGTGACATTTTTATGAACATGTTCAGTAAACTAACATTAATGTCATAGAATAATCGAGGGATTATGTCAAGCGTCCCATATTTAGTGGAGTGCTTAAAAGTCCACATTTTTGATATATGTGCTTTACAGGAACATTGGTTGCGAATACACTGTGTAAATGTACTCGACAGTATTGATTCGACTTATTTATCTGTAAATCCGAAATGTGTTGATGATAGCTACCCTGAAGCATTCAAAATTCGAATGGAGGGGGTGTGACTTTTAGTGTGAAATCTTCAATCGTCAAATATGTAGACAGTATTGATATAGACGACACTCGTATAACAGGCATTTGATACGGTTTGGCACAAAGGATTGTTGTATAAACTGCAGGAATATGGTGTTACTAGAAAGTTATGGTTGCTTATAGCTAATATGTACTCAGACGCTCAAAGTGAAGTTCTTTACAACGGACAAATCTCACGTTTCTTCCCAGTTTATCGTGGTGTTCGTCAAGGGAGCAGCTTGTCATCTAAATTGTATCTTTTATACATTACTGACTTGTTAGCAGAGCTCTCCGATTGTAGACGTGGCATACTCATAACGGACATTCATATTTCATCGCCCGTACAAGCAGATGATATCGCTTTGATCAGTACAAACTGTGGTAACATGCAGACGATGGTAGCAGTATGCGAAAATTATAGCATTGTTTGGAAATTTAAGTTTAACCCACTGAAAAGCATTCAACTTAATTTTTCAAAACAAAAGCAACATACGGATATTCAACTGTACAACAGCCGCATACCATTGGAAATTTCTGCAAGACATGTAGGAGTGCTACTGAACAGTAAATAATATTCTATGGATAGAACACTTCAAGGCTGCAGAACACATGGAACATTACGATCTTCAGCATTTGGGTTAATCAAATCAGGATAACATCCTTCCGTTATTAGTATTGGCACTTGTAACCGTATTGTTCGTCATGTATGTTTCACAAAAGCTTTTGTCGGATGTGAATTGTGGACCGACATTACAAAGACCGAGATTTTATTGCTAGAACGTGCACAGCAATATGTGTGTAAATCGATACAGGGATTACCAAGGCAAACTAGATCTGATATGGTCAATGCGTTAATTAGCTGGAAGTCCGCCGAGTCATACGTATACATAGATGAATGTATGTTGTTATTTCTTGGAAAGTTAGTGTTAATGAAAGACTCAATGCTTCCGAAGCAGATCTTTCTTACCCGAGCAATGGAATTTAAATATAACTGTGTGAAACACCAGCTTGGATTTATTCCTTATATACATACAATTATGATCAATTATAGACACTCAGACTTTGAAACTTACCTGAGTACGGGTCATTTCCCGACTTACATTCAATGGATGAAGAAAGTCAAAGTTGCCGTCCAAGAAACCGAGGAATCGTTGTGGTGTTTTAGGACACAAATAGACAAACATTTCCAATTCTCCACACGTATACATACACTTTCAGAAGGTCTTTATCCGGCATTGACTTTTAGCCGAAAACACCCATTACTTATAGAAAGTGTCGTTTTATTGTAAATCTGTGTAATTTAACACGTCCATACGAAGAACTGTGTTTTCTGTGCGACAAATGCGGAAGGTTTTTCGGTGATATAACTCTTAACGTCGTACTCTCTTGTGCATCTTTCTAGACACAAAAGGACAAGTTTTGGTGTGATCTGATAGATATAGGTCCAATCGAATTCAGTGCTTATCTTCATAGTTTAACTGACGAGGACTTTTTATCATGTATCTTATCATGCCACACCGACTTCGATCTGGACGAAGATAAACGAATTATGTTTCAAAGGCCTGCATCACAAACATTAACTGGATGTGTGCGACTTGAAGATGTATGAATATACGGGTGTCTAAATATTGGATAATAGTTTGTGTATAAGACTCTACTGTGTGGACATTGCTACTTTCTTAGCCTTAGAAACGTTTAATTTTCTCTTTTTACGCATTCTTCACGTTTTATATTTTTGTAAAGGTTAATTTTGATATATTGTTTGTAAATATACTGTTCTATCTTCCAATTTTACTTTAACTTTCGATCTAACTAACGCTCTTCATTATTGGAGGAAATAAAGATATATATAACACAGTATATTAATATCTACGGTATTTACACTTACAAATATGCAACAAACTAAACGCGGCAATTGATAGAACTTGGTTATCTTAATCACGTAACAAATTCTGTTCCAATGATTATCTCAAGGACAACAGTGGAACGTTGCAAAATGTGTTTTTTCCCGAATGTTATTATAGACATCCGATGTTTAGAAAAAATTTAAGGAAAGTCAACGGTAGAGTTTTTATTTTGTTCTCATTTGTGGTGGCAAGAAAATTGATTACCATATTTCATTACCCAATAATTGCATAGTTCAACTTTAATTTCATGCATTTAACTGAAAACTTGGAAGCTAGCAAGGCTTATAAAAGAATATAGAACCGTTTAAGAAAAAACAAATAATAAGAAAAAATTTTGCTTGTAAATTATCATGTCATTTTTTTAGAAAAAGTCGAAATATGAAATTTTGTTTTTAAAATTTGACTTAACTATATCGAAAAGCAAGTCAGACAGGTAAAGTTTAGCTTTGCATACTCGAGAGCGCATATCAAAATTAACATCGCGTCCTTCCAAACAAAATGCTACGTTTGACATCTTCTGTATCGTATACCTTTTATAGAGCATTAGCTACGAGATATAAAATATATATATATATTGTTAAAATATACTTTTTCACTTTTTTGGTCTTTTGGAAAATGTTGTTTGTGCTGTATTTAGACCCCTCTACCAAGAAATTTGTTTTGCATGCACACGTATAAAAATTGCGGTTTTTATCCAACGCAATCATAGGTTTGAACGTTGTTTTCAATTTAGACTTATATATATATATATATGTATTTTTTTGTTCTATCATTAATGAAAGTGAAACAGTGAAATAATAATTCGCTTTTCGCAGCCAGTTTGTTTCATTTTTGTCAAAATAAGTTAAGTCACATTGCTAATGAATAATTCACCTGCAAGTGAATAATTCCACCTCATTGAACCCGTATTCATGTGACCTTCCATTTAATCCTAAACTAGAGATTGGTTACGCATAAACTAGGCGTTTTCAACTATTAAAAGGAAAAGAATGTCAACATTGAAAGTAAAACAAGGATAAACTGTTTGGTTGACTGATTCGATCTTCAAAAACTCATTCTAATA
This sequence comes from Mytilus californianus, assembly GCF_021869535.1. Classification (NCBI taxonomy): domain Eukaryota; kingdom Metazoa; phylum Mollusca; class Bivalvia; order Mytilida; family Mytilidae; genus Mytilus; species Mytilus californianus. The sequence continues at coordinate 50,883,751 of NW_026262745.1, read as the reverse complement.
CAAGTAAAAACGACGATTAACATATTTTATTAACCTATAATATGAAATCAAACAGACCTAGAAAAATCCAATTAAACGTGTTCACCATCTATTTATATCTATATTTATGTTTATATCGGGTTATATGACCGTCGGCAGTCACCTCGATGGTTAATTAGATGGTGTCAAGACTAAAATACACACGAATTGCTGATACATATTATCGAGTACATGCATCGTAAATTGTTTATTTTATACTTTTTTTTATAATTTGGATATACGTTTTACTTTGTTATAAATCAAATATGAAAATTTGAGTCAAATCGGTGAACATGAATTTGACAGCTAATGCCCCTTGTAAGTAATAGTAATTTGTACTCTGACATAATGGGTTTTAAATATAAAAGTATTGATTAAAAGTAGCGCTCGATATAAAGGTAATTACAAATTAAAGCCTATCCACGTTGAAATATTCGTAACATGTCAGATTTTTATTTCAACTCTGGCATCTCTTCAAAAGCACTGGCATTAACAGAGTTAAATCGTTACAGCACGTTTAATGCCAATATTTCAATATTTTTTTCAATAGACTTCAATGTCTTGGAAACATCAATACAGTGAAAGAATGTGTTTTTACACTGTGGTATATCTTCTGGGAAGATTGATAAAACATTGGAAACATCTGTACTTTGCTTTATGAGTAAATAGCAGTTAGTTTGCTTTCTGTTCGTCTCGCCTAGATATTTTTCTATTGCAGCAACTAGTGGGTTAATTAGCTCTCTCGACTACAATGGTAGACATTGTTATTTAATCAAGCCTATAATCATATAGTTACGTTAATGACATAATGTACTATCTTCGACAGAAAGTTAACATTATTGACCTTAAATGGCCTTATCTCTTTTATTCGTTTGGATCACGTTTCAGCCATGTCATTATATTCTCTATTTCTTTTAAGTTTACATTTTTATTTTTGTTCTGTTGCAGCTGAAGATCTAGACACTGAATCTAGAATTGTAAGATTGGAAAAGTTGATGGATGACCGCATGGCAGACCTGGAAAAAATTGTTCACGAACAAAAAGACGAAATTTACCAGTTGAGACAAGAAGTGACTTTACTTCGATCACAGGCAGGCCAAACCCACAGACATACCAATACGACCAAACAAATATTGTCTAGGACTAAGCTAACGGATAATGATGTGAATGATGACGTACCACCAAAACATTTGTATGTGGAAGATGTTGTTCATCAAATAAAGAAAGGTAACTTTATCAATCTAACCATCGTGACTGAGACTCAGACAGGACTACCTCTTGTCAATTCGTTAGTTTATTTTCATTTTTATCCTTTTCAGACGATCTTGAGAATTGAACGTGTGCTAATGCTAATTGGTGAATAAAAATTTCATTAAAGCAATTCAACAATTGATGCATGTAGATTGTAAACCGGTCTTTTGATTTCTAAAATGCATAAGTTAAAACAGAAATACATTTTGATAAAAGTTTTTAGAAACTATTAGCCTTCAACTTCTGAAATTTTCTTGTCTACCCTTTCACAAAACATTTTCATATGATTTTTACTAGTAGTGTTTTATCAAACTTTCCAAAATCGCCGTGACAAACAATTAGACAATGATTTTAAGTATTATAAAGAAACATTTGCCTTTCCGAATACACCTTTCACGTACGGATTGTAATGAAGCAATGTGGATAAAATTAACGAAAAAGCGTCACCTTTACATTGAATACCGTTTTCTTGATGGGGGAAAAATGAGATTTTATATACAGATCACAAGATAAATTATCGATATCTTCGGAAACAAGATTCTCGGAACGTCTCGAAAAGGTTCGATCATTTATACACTCAGGTAGTTGTTTATGTCTTTGATACGGTCCCTCTATGGATAGGCTACCACGTGACATTGTATAGTTCAACAATCGAAGTTCATTTGTAGATCGGAAAATAAAAAAAAATAAAGACTCGATTGCAATAAAAAATCATTTATATATTGCCACCTACTTGCCTTTTGGTAGAACATATGCATTTTAATAATGCGACATAATCAGAATGTTTATTAAATATCAAGTATAATGATAACGCAATTATATAATTCATGCTTTGAGACGGCTTTGAGACGGTCCCTGTGTGCGTTGTGTGTGTAGTATTTAATACAACGTGCTATTGTGCATTGTGACAATAAATATGGGAATAGTATACTAATATATTATGTCTCAGAATAAACTGATTATTTCTTAATGTTTACCACGTGACATTATTTACTTCAATCACAGCCTGGGCAAATGCCGGAAAGCAAGAAGAAAATTAACAAAACGATATATCTGTTATAAAGTATGTATCTTAGGTCGGAAAGCATAATTATAATTAAACAAAACAATATTTCTGTCAAAATATTTAATTTCATTAAAATACACTAACAGACCAAGAAAATATGCATTTTCATTATTAAGTTTAAACTGAAACTAAATTTGTCATTAATAGAATATTATGTATAATGTTATATTATGTCCGACATGTCTGAACAGTGAATACATTTATGAAAATTATATGCAACATATTAGCACCAACTATCAAGGATGCGTACACATAAGTAAGTTAAATTTAAACTGTAGTGAATGAATAAAATACTTCACAGCGATTTTAAATCCTTGCATCTCACAAAAAACTTATTTAATATTTTACAATAATCATTTAATTACTACGTTGATTATTTAATTTCGTTTTAGTATTTAGTATATATGGTTTTATAAGTCTCTGCTTATATTTTGTATAGCAATAAATTCATAAGTCAGACTTGAATAAGAGATTGATTTGATAAATAAATTGTCCATCGGTAAATACTTGATGTTTGTTTTTATTGATATTATATTTTCGGAAATGATTCATTAACAGGAATGTATGCTAATTAAATTTCAATTCTTTTTGTTTTGTTTTTAATAGTTTAACCTCATAACATCTTAATCTTTTCAATATGGTGCGATATCGAAAATTGTGTATTGAGTTGCGGATCCGGGGGGGGGGGGGGGGGGGGGGGGGGGGGGAGGGGGTTCCGGGGGTTGAAACCCCCCTTTTTTGATGATGAATGCTTTTGAATAGGGACATATGGTTGGAACACCCCCCCCCCCCCCCCACCCCGTTTTAAAAATGGCTGGATCCGCCCCTAGAATTCATTGTGTTGACCAGCTATCATACACCCGTCTTGATTTATTTTCATTATATTACAACCTGTTCACACGACACAACATCGGTTTGCGTTTACACAAATTTCGGATTAAATGGCCATGAATCCGGAGTCAAAACACTTAAGGTACGTAGTTTGACATCCGAATTTAACTAGCATTAGATTTGAGCCTACAATGAATATACGTGATGACGCAAATGCGTATTGTAATCCAGAGTATCAGTTCGTATGCTTTCCACTTACTATTTCTTGCGCTGCGCAAGAAAACCACATGCATGCATAGATATTAATTTCACTCGTGGACTGTGAATTTTCGCATTTCTTAACTAAATTCAGGACTCGGCAGTTAGACATGTGACGTTGAATCATGGTCATCAGAAGTTAAGGTATTCTGACCTCTATAGCTGTTTCTCTTTTCTTTTTCTTTTTGTTTGAGTGACTGTCCTATTATAAACTTTGAAATTTTCAAAATACTAAGGATTTTCTTCCCAAGGAATAAATAGATTACCTTAGATGTATTTGGCAAAACCTTTGTTTCGAAAGTTTGGGTCTTCAATGCTCTTCAACTTTGTACTTTATTCGGCCTTTTTAACATTTATTTAATTCAAGCGCCACTGATGAGTCTTGATGAGTCTTGTGTAGACGAAACGCGCGTCAGGCGTATTAAATTATAAGCCTGGTACCTTTGATAACTATTTACGCCACTGGGTCGATGCCACTGCTGGTGGAAGTTTCGTTCCCGAGGGTATCACCAACCCAGAAGTCAGCACTTCGGTGTTGGCATGAATATCAATTATATGGTCATTTTTATAAATTTCCTGTTTACAAAAGTATAAATTTTTCGAAATAATAAGGGTTTTCTTATCCCAGGCATAGATTACCTTAGCCGTATTTGGCACAACTTTTTGGAATTTTGGGTCCTCAATGCTCTTCAACTTTGTACTTGTTTGGCTTTATAACTATTTTGATCTGAGCGTCATTGATGAGTCTTGTGTAGACGAAACGCGCGTCTGGCGTATTAAATTATAAGCCTGGTACCTTTGATAACTATTTGTAGACGAAATGCGCGTCTGGCGTACAACAATTTAATCCTGGTATCTATACATTTTATTTATCTACATAGGATACATATCTTTTTTTAAATATTAATTGGTTCTTTTGAGAGCATATTCAGGTATTTATAAATTTTCTTCAGGACTAAGTTTTTTCAATAGAATATTTGGATTGATTAAAGTAACTTCCGGAAATCTTTAAAATTGAGATGTTTTTATTGACCGAAATAATTGTCAGTTTATAAGAGGTCCCAATGTAGCTGGTGTGTTACTCTCAAAACTAAAATACGAAACATTGTTATAAGTTGCATGCCACAGAGTTACACTTCACATGGAAATTGGACTTTCAATTTCTCTATACAACTTCTACCGTGTGTACAGACGACAGACTTCAAAAATGAGTATAAGAAATATTTGAAGCCATAAAGGAAACAAAATATGAAGATATGACAGACGAAATAAATGCATCCAGATTATTTTAGCAAACTGAGTGCAAACTGAGTTTCTTTTATATATTTCGGAGTTTAGTATGACGTCCATTATTACTGAACTAGTACATATTTTTGTTTAAGGGCCAGCTGAAGCACGCCTCCGGGTGCGGGATTTTCTCGCTGTATTGAAGACCCATTGGTGGCCTTCGGCTGTTTTCTGCTCTCTGGTCGGGTTGTTGTCTCTTTGACACATTCCCCATTCCCAATCCTCAATTTTATTAAATTTATATTGCGATTGGTCTGTGCAATTTGCTTTAGACATTCTGTTTGCAGAAACTAAGAATTGCAATAGGATTGGGAATTTGTATGTATATTAAATACGAAGAAAAACTGATGTACACTCCAAAGTAATAAATAAAATAGTCAAGCCTTAAAAGGTAAACTCATATAGTAGCTGTATACATTTTTCTATTTCCAACTAAGGTACAACATCGCTTTTAATTAACTTGTGTAAGAATCTACACACAATTACATATTTTCAATACAGGTGATTTAACATCATCGGTATATTATTTTATTCAGTCAATTATTTCAAATCTAAAGCCAAAAAAAAAAAATTCAGCAACTTTTTTTTGGTTACCAGTCAGCGGTCTCAGGTTCACGTATTGCTTTTCTTTTTTTTTTAAAGAAAGCAACTTGTTTTATTTACAGAAGAATTTTGTGCAAGTTCATTACACATATATTATATAAATACAGGAATATAAATATACAAAAATTGCGGGCTCTAAAATAATTTAGATTAAAGATTGAAAGGAGGAATTCATTTTATTTTTTATATATATTTTTGGAACATTGATGAAATTCTAAAGTAACTATTTCGATATACATGTAACAGCCATTTTAGATGACAGATTTTCGTATATTTTAAAAGTAAAACTGATTTATGTCAATAATTTTATCTTTCGTCGTAAAAATATTTTTTTCGCTCTAAAATTCACAAGTGAAACTATTTTTTTTTTGTCCCAGTTTTCCCTACCTTACAATACCTACCTATTGTATTTATTGATAACTTTTGTTCGTCCTGAAAATAAAACATTGCCACTAGACATTACATTATTATATTGATTAAGTGTAGAATAGCTAGATGTGTGTTTGTTTGGCGATGTTTGTAATATTTTTTGTTATCTTTATTAAAAATTGCATCGCACAGAAAATAATAAGTTACTGCGAGCAAACCAAGTCTACATTTTGACTTGCCTCTTCTTTAGCCATATAAATAGATTAGAAATGTTTTAAATTCGGACAAATTTAGGAGGGAAAATTAAAAACCAATTCTTTTAAAACTAGTATCCTTGTCTCATGGCTTTTCTTGTTATTAAGAATGCATTGTGACGTCACATTTCCATTGAAAAAGCATGCATAGTACGAATTCATATGACGTACGAAAACATATGATCTGACAATATATGCCTTTTCTTCGCTACGCACGCAGCATTTAGAATTAAGAACAATAACGGATCGGCTCCGAGTCGGAATTATATATGGATAGGTGCAGACTATTACCTTGAATGCTATCACGTTAGAGTACGTATCTGTTTAGGCAAAAGCAGGGCATTCACGAATAATATCAGCGTAAAATCGTTCTGAAAACGAATGAATTATATTTGCCACTTGATATTAATTATTCATCAAACAATTTCCTGTAATGAATATTTTTTCCGTTTTGTGATCATTAATCATAGTACACTGCACATTTTGCGAAGTATTTTGACAGTTCGTTTTTCAAATTTTCAAATGTGTTATACTAAGTCTAAAATATGCAAAATGTTCACGCTTCTACTGATTTAAGGATGTAGATGTATGACAACGGAAATAATTAGGTATATAATTGGACATGGCGTGAAATTACACGAAGTGAATGTATTCAATATGTTGTTATTGAAATTGGACATACAGGTCCGAACAGGTTTCAATGTAGAATTAGATAAATATGTAAACAAACAAACGTCTTGAGAAATTCAATCCTTTTCAAGAAGTTTCACATTCAACATTAAATAAACAGCATATTCTGCAAAGAATATTTGAATTCATGTTCCTTGTTAACACTCCATATGTAGTTTTAATTATTTTAGATAAACGACTCTTGGTAAGCAACATTATTAGTAATCGCATCGCCTTCTACGCTTATATGAATGAAAACGAACACATTCAACAGCACAAAACTCTTATTTACGATGTCATCAAAACTAACTTTGGCAACGGGTATAACAACAAGACAGGGGCATTTACAGCACCATCTAGTGGCGTTAATGTCTTGACCTTCACAGTTCATCCAGGAAGTAGAGGCAGCTTTGTTAGTGTTGATATTTCGTTAACAACGAGCAGGTGGGAGCTATTTACACTGACAGCAACGAAAGCACCTATGATTTGAATGCCTCGACTGCTGTTGTAGTTGCTTGGATGAATCAAGGGGATGGAAGCTTCATCAGAACTTCCACAAAGCACACGGCCACAGGTTCTATATGGAGTGGTGATGGAGTTTTGCAGGGTGGAAAATATCCGATTAAAAGTCATTATTACTTACATGTTTTGCATATTTTATTTAACCATTTAGTCTTCATTATAAAAGATTAATAAACGAAGTGGTATGAACGTCAAAGAGATAAAAACCTAACAACACATGTTTATAAGAAATGACATATCGATCTTACCATAGGTCTCTTTCTATCGCTTGACAAGCATTCATACCGTATTAGAAGCTCAAAACCACCACGGTACGTTATCATTGAGTCCAACAAAGACAACCGAAAAAGTCTGTTCGCACCGAGTTAATTATAAATACAAAAGTAGAGAGAGAATTCATAAAAAGAGACAACTACAGCCAATGATGATATTCCTGAGAATAGGTCTGTTTAGTAAAAATGAAATATGACTAAAAGGATATTGTGGTACAGCAAAAAGCATTAAAGATTGACAAATGTCAGGTAAACATTCTTACTAGTTGTTAAAACGTTAGTATACACACATATATAGTTATATATATATATATATATATATACCTCGTCTCAAATTTAGCCCAACAACTTTAGATCTACAAATTTGTGTTATACACTTTATGTTCTTCCCTCAGCGAGATTCGAATCCCTGCACCTGAGACATTGTGACAACACCGTTTCCAGCGCCCTAGACCACTCGACCAACTAGGCAATATAAAATATAGCCTTCGTTAGTCCAATAATGCCTTTCCTCGTCGGATTTATCTAGGGTTATAAATAGTACATGATTACTGTGTTGCAACGTCACTACCAAAATAAAGAATGCTTGTATTCATGGCTGGTTATAATGTGAGCTACAAAAAACATTGTTATGTATACACCAATCTCCTCTACACATGTTAAATATTTAATGCTAATAATAAAAAACCTATGAATTCCGTAGATGGATGGTTTTTTTTGTGTTGTGACAAACATTTTTTAACTCTGTAAAGTAAATATGTGATAAACAGCTAGATCCTTTTTCATAACACAAAATCTTTTGTAAAACCGTGAAGGATGGGATGTCAAAATTTAAATCCACATTCAATTAAAATAACTGCTTGAAAACATATAAAAAGAAAAGTTAATATTATCAGTCACCATAAAAGATACAAATACTACAAAGTTTGGAATGTAGAGAAGACCTGTATGGAACTTTGACAACGTGGTGTCTATACAAATGAGAGCAACACACCATTTCTCTAATAACTATGCAAATGAATTAAGTTGCAACCTGTACCAGAAACAGGAATAAATAAATTTGTAGTATATACACAACCACTGTACTGTACTAGACTAGACATGTCACCCTACTCGGTCCTCAATGCTCTTCAACTTCGTACTTTATTTGCCATTTTTAACTTGTTTAATTCGAGCGCCACTGACGAGTCTTTTGTAGACGAAACGCGCGTCTGGCGTTCACAATTATATAATCCGGGTATCTATGATGTTTTTATTTATACGTTCAATGTTTAAAAAAAAAAATGAAAGGTTTTCCAGTTTGGATTTTCTGAACCTTTCAATGTAAATTCAAGAGTATATCATGCTCACATGAAAAGCAATTACATTAGAGTATATATAGATCGCCGAAGTATTCATATCAGCAGATTACGTACTTTGAACTTTCAGTAGTTGCAAAGATCAAATGCCATTTTTTTATTTCACCTCTCTTTTTGTGATTTATGATGATACCCCTTAAGAGTTTTTTATGAACCGATTTTTATCCTGCAATCTTCTATGCATCTTTTAGAGGAGTGATACATGAAGAAAAAGGCGCTTAGTTTTCGAAATAAAACATAAGGAATAGGAATTCATGCACCTGTGTGATGGAAATATGTTTTTGCAATGTAAATATTTCTTTGCCCGATGCACCTCCTGAATACATAGGAATAGTACCAACATCAACATTTTCCAAAACAATTTTTATAACGTATCCTTATTGATGTTTCAGAATATAAGCCCACCAAACGTATTATTTCATAGTAAGCAATTAGAAGATGCGTCAGTTAATTATTTAAAATAATACTGTTATTCTTAGTCCATTTATTCTGGCATTTTTTGTTTTATGTAGGTACCGTTGATTTGTAAATCTATAGAGATAACCTTGAGCACAATCTTAATCGTCGTTTTTAAACCATACTATTTCAAAATTCCCCGTTGATAAATTATGAAATTATTAAGAACTGGTTCCAACTCCCTCAGGAAAAGTTGACCTTAGTTGAATTTGGTTATGCTTTTATTACCTTTTGGGTATAAAGCTCCTGACGTCTCTCCGTATCTATAAATCCCTGGCCTTCAAATGTTTAAGTTTGATCGTTTCTGTTGAATTTCAATCCAAAAAATCGTTTCGGACACACGAAATTTATAAAGTGATATTTTCATTTCATATATTCTATGATGAATATTTGTATCATCTTATATCAACTAGCCACCACAGTTGAAATAAAGTGGATGTCGGCAATTATTGGCAACCGTACGGCCTTCAACAATAGGAAAAACCCATACCCGTATAGTCGGCTATAAAAGGCCCCAACATAAAAAAATATGAAACAATTCAATTGAGAAAACGGTCTTATTTATAACAAAACAATTAACGAAAAGCAAATATGACAGACATGAACCAACGACAACCACTGAACTACAGGCTCCTGACTTGGGACAGGCACATACAGAATGTGGCGGGGTTAAATATGTTTGTGAGCACTCAACCCTCCCCCTAACCTTGGACAGTGGTGTAACAGCACAACATAAGAACAAACAATAAAAATTAGTTGAAAGAGACTTAACTCATTAGATCGATACAAAGCAGAAAAACATCAAACATAAACACAGACCGGAAGTGGCAGGGTATTTATCAAGTTCGCTTTTTATGCACATTTTATGATCATACAAACAGTTAATAATTTTCAGATTTAATCTTTTGTTCCGAAATTATTTACTTGAATTAAATGCGATCTATATTACATAATATTTGACACTTTGTTTCAATTTATTGTTTATATTTGAACAATTATGTTTTGAGCATACTTTTTGTCTATGCTTTACGACTTGCATTGTTTGTTTTTTTCTTTTTACAAAACACAAAATTAAGAAATGGCCCAATAAATGTTAAATCTACTTACAATATCAAATTTGAATATTTTCGCAATCTGACATACTGTACATAATATTACATTATTAAATTTTCAAGATTTGTTTGACCGTCGCTTGATATCTGTGTCACAGATGACCACGCACACAATCTGTATGTCGCAGCGATTAATTGTTTTTTCACACATTAACACTTCGTTTATTTCAAGTATAAGTTCTATCAGCCTAAGGACTATATTGTATTTATATAATATTTAAAGCACAATGTTGCTCTTTGTAAAATACATAATCAAAAGTCAAATTCTGAAAACGTTACAGTAAAATAACAAAGACCTTAAATATTCGTGCAATGCAGCCCAATAAATAAATACCAAATATAAAAATAATAAGATAGCATATAATTGCCAATGAGACAACTCGCCAACAGAGACCAAATGACATAGCAGTTAACAACTATAGGTCACCGTACGGCCTTCAAAAATGTGCAAAACCCATACCGCATAGTCAGCTATAAAACCCATGTGGAATCGAAACCAGTATCTGTTCGTATTTCATTCTTGCAAAAACAGTTATATAATATATCAAGTGTTGATTTTTTACTTTGAACATATTACCAATAAAAGAGCATAGCTAACTGTACAAATGAAAACTTTGGAGGTTTAAAGTAGTTATTCACTTTTGGCTATTGAGGTAAAACATGTAAACTTTTACATTTAGTGAATATTAATCAATAATTTAAATTAAAAAAGACGTTGATGTTTTCCCAAACGGCATAGGACGTGTTTTTTTAAGATGACAAATAATGGTTGTTAGTATTTGTTTACTTAGACTTAAATATTATAGAAGGCATTAATTGCAATAACAGTTTGGCATGAATTGGTTTATTCGGGTATCTGGTGTATGCAGCAATATTTGTATGCTCTATAACTTGTTTATATAAGTATATATTTCTACTATATGTTGCCATCCTTCAAATGTTTAAATGTTGCGTAATTTTTGCCCTATACTCTGTTCCATAAACTGTTTTCGGAGTAGAGTATGAGATGTAATTCCCATGAACAAGTAATTGGCAAGAGGAACGATTCGCTTGCTTCCATACTCGAAATTTGTCAGTGACATGGTCCGAACTGCCCAAGAAATATCCAAAATCAAATGACCACTATCATTTAAACTTAAAGGGATACCCACTTCATACGCTTCTTACGAGTCTTTTTAAAAATTTCAGACGCCTTTATGCAGTAAGTATTCAGTTAGTATGTCTATCATTTATAAGTGATGTGCTGTATGAGACCTTAAACCTGAAGACAAAAGTAACAAATAAATCATCTTGAGGACTAAATATAGTCTTCAGCAGAAGACAGGTGTCTTTACAACATATCAAGCTCTAACTCATCCCGAGCCTTGAAAAATGTTATACAGTAACATTCAAGATCTGTCAGGAATACCAAATTCCAAAATGATAACAAAAACATTAATGACATAAATATGAGGCAACAGTAAAATTTACCGATGTTCAAATCTCATCAATCAATTAAGAAGATACAAATCAAGGCAAACACAAAACTAAGGTATGGCATGAACTCCAAAAACTGCGAGATTCTTCAGTGCGACGACAGGGTAAGCGATCAACACCATTTCAAAATGTCACAATCAAAAATAGGGCATATCTGTAGATTTAAAGATGAGGTGACTTTTCTGGTATCTCGAAATCTAAGATCGTAAACATGTTGATAGTGAGTTGAAAAACAGACAAATTTTAACAGCCAACCAATTAATTTGTGGTTTATTTGGTGTCAATTTCATTTACTCTTCCTAATAACTCTGTGTGAACAGTTTTTGTGTAAGAAGCACACCCCTGATAATGAATAGCGTATATTGTTAACATACACGAGCGTAGCCTATTAATTGGAAATGTAAATTCTATACTGTGGGGCAGAGGGTATGTTACAGAAATCACCCCCCCCCCCCCTTTGGTGGGGTTCTTGTTACTCAGTCTATAGTTTTCTATGTTGTGTGTGTTTTGGGTACTGTTGTTTGAAAACAACTTTAACTTTATCAAATAATGATATAAACTAACTGCACTAATATATAGCTATTATTCAATATTTTAAAACAAGATGTACGTCCGTTTCAAATATTATTTGCCATTTGAACTGTAAACGCATATTCTATGTTAATTTACTGCTCCCTTATTATGTATACAATTAACTATGTACTTCAGCATACTCAATGTCCTAATACGCATGCCATACAAATAATTATAAATAATTTTGCAACTCTAGCTAAGAAAAATATGTTTTAATTTTGAAAAAATGTCACTCCATGAAGTCCTCAAAATTTCTAGCATTGAAAAAACCATTCTACCATTGTCATTCTTTTTATAACATGCCTGCACATTTAACTTTTATATTTCACATTACATCGTACTATCCAAACCCTCAAAATTCCCAGATTTTTAGTTTCAAGGATCCTTGAAAAGATATAAAATTAAAGGACCAATTTCCCAAAGGTTATTTTATACCATTTCCATATTAAAGTAGTCTTTAATCTGTATATAAATTCAACATATCACATACCTTGTTTTGTTCCTTAAGTTTCTAACAATTTTACTTTACTTTTGTGAACATATATAACCTAATTATTAATATTTAAAATGGCTGAACATTTCAATTTTGATAATTTTTTGGCAGACTGAATATTTATCCATAAAAGAAATGAAAATGACCTACACGAAACTTGAAATTCTATTCAAATTGACCTATGAATTTGAGGTATATATTAATTTACTTTAGCTAAAATTAGTAGTTGGTGTACCTAAACGGATGTATGAAAGTATATTTCGAACAGTTGATAATAATTAAATCATGAAAAAAGTGCAAAGGTATTCAAAACAGTGTGTGTCCTATATGATTCAAACTAATCTACTTTAACATTGTCACTAGAGATGCTAATATCATGCACCATTGAACTTGATTAGATACTCCGGATATGCCTGGTAATCGCGAAATATTACATGTATTTTTGGATCTCTTAAATTATCGACTGTACTATCATATCTAACACCATTTACATCTGTTGGTGGCTCTTTCATATTTTGTTTCCCTTCTCCGTATCTTCCTACAAATACACTACATTTGTATACAAGTTTATCGCCATTGCTATCAGGAACAGAATATTTATAGTCAGACGAGTATGATGGGTCTCTGGCAAAATAAACTCCATCGCCGTAATAACAAGCTGCAGATATAAAAAAAACATCAAAAGTGATAGGTTTGTTAGAATATAAGATCGTTATCTCCTTCTAGCAATATACGGATATATTTGCCCACCTTAGTTGAAAGGGGACCTCATGTATGTCTGAACAAAACAAAACAAAAAGAAAAGAGACCAGTCTAAAAAATATCTTTTTACTGGAAACCTCTGTAGTGCGTACCAAACTTTACCGATACTTGTTGAATGAACCTAGATTTTGATCCCAATTTTCATCGGAAACTAACATAACTATGTCTACTAATAAGAATTGTATGCGACTGTCATACAAGTGCAATGTTTAGCTAGCTATAAAACCAGGTTTAAGCCACCATTTTCTACACAAGGAAATGCCTGTACCAAGTCAGGAATATGACAGTTGTTTTCCTTTCGTTTGATATGTTTGAGCTTCAGTTTTTAATTTCCCTTGGAGTTCGGTATTTTTTGTTATTTAATTTTTACGTGTTACCTTTCGGAACTGTTTAATACACATTTCCTGTTTTCTGATACGTTGAAACACGAACGAAGTTATGCTTAGTACTACAATCCGTGCATTCGTGTTTTGATTTCCCTGTCTTTGAAAAAAGGGAGAAAATATTTTTATACAAAGGAGGATATCAAAAGCTATAGACTGAAAAGAGACACTCAAAGATAAGGTTCAATGAATTGAAAAATGACGAATAGACTAACAACAGACAACAAATCATTAATAGCGAAAATTTAGAATTAAGCTACACGAAAAAATGTATCCTAACTGTTTATAAATCTTTAAATTTCGACTTGTTTTTACCACACACAATTTAAGAAGTTTAATTAAGGAATTAATCTCCCTCATGCAAAGCGCTAATTCTTTGTCAGGATTTTGCAATAATATGTCTGTTTTTATTTGATCAGCTCTTCAACGTTTTATTAAAATTTGTTTTCCAAATGTTTTGGTCTCGATCATCACTAAAGAGACATTAAATGTCAAAATGTGCATCTGGTGCAGGGAAATTGGTACCGTTTATGTTATGCCCACATCAAAACAAAAATCTCACATTATACATACACTATCTGCAGCTCATCAAGAATTTGAAGTATTACTCAAACTTGCAGGTCCTGGATTTTTACTAGATCAGGAACTATATATAGATACCAGATTTTCTTCTCATATCTCTTTTATACTAAACATTATGGATAAATCATAATTATGGTTAATGTCCTCTAAAGAAGATTTAGAGCAAATAGTAAAAAATCATACAACGGGGGATTATTAAGCCGAGTACTGCAAAGACATAAACAAAGTTCAAAATATTTCTTGTCATTGGAAAAACCTAATTATTAAAACAAATGTTGAAGTTAGTTAGTTATAAACGACATTGAAATTATGTCACACAAAAAAAAATACTAGCAAAAGAGTGAAATTTCTATGTAAAAGTACACTCGCAAAAAGATAACTATTCTTGTTATTCTAACTTTTTTAAATTTTGATTTAATTCCTAATCCTTCAGAAGTTGAAAAAAAATATATTCGATGCAGATTTTACAGAATCTGTCTGCTGATGTATATTTTATTCTGGATTGACACAAATAATATGTTATAGAAAGCTGTGAATATTCCTTCGAAACCGGGACCCTTTCAGTAGACCGAAGACGAGATATACTGCCTCTTATTCCATAAGAAAGATAAGAACAGAACGATCTTGACGAACTGGCGTCCTACTTTCCTCTTAAACTTTGACTACAAATTATTAGCCAAAGTTATGTTGAAAGAATAAACTATTTCTTCCAAATCTGATAGATCCAGATCAGAAAGATATGAGGCTGGTAGATACAGTGGTGAAAATTTACGACTCATTGCTGATATCATACTGTTCACTACATTAAAGAAATCCAGGTCTTATATTACAAGTCGATTTTGAGAAAGCGTACAATACGCTATAATGGAAATTTATTAAAAAGCATTGGTTTGTTTTAATTTTGACACCAAGTTCAGGAAATGATCTTAACGTAGTACTGATATACATCTGGTCTTGTAGTTAATAATGGATTTAGTTTTATTCCATTCAAAATTGTGAGAGGATGTTTGACAAGGATATTCTTTGTCTCCATTTTTTATTAATTTTGGCCGTGGAACTGTTGGAAACAAATATTCGTAAGAAAAATCAGATATGATCGGATACCTGCATTCAAATTAGGGACACTGAAAAAAATAATAATATCACAGTTGGCTGATGATATCATTTGTTTGTTAAAAGACGTGTTTTCTCGACGAGTTTTATGAATTTCTTTAACTTTTTAGAGAAGTGTTTTGGATTGGAAGGAATAAATTCAACAAATATGGTGCCCCCATTAAATGGACAGATGGCTTAAGAACCTTATGTTTGAAATCTAATACTTGTGAAGAAATGATTAGTTCTAATTTAGATACATGTGTAGAAAAAATGGAATCGGTTATTAAATTGTGGAAGATCAGAAACCTTTCCTTAGTCGGTAAAATTGTAATTCTCAAACCACGTGCAATATCTTAGCTCAGTCATGTCATTTCATATACTCATGTACCAACATCATGTGTAACTACAATACAAAGTGATATTAACAGTTTTTTTATGGAATGGTGGCATTCCGAAAGTAAAATCTGCAGTTTTATAAAAGTCTTCTACCTATTTCATGTGAGAAAAGAATTTAGATAGTTTAACCTTTTATTATAGTTGACAGTAAAAGTAAGTTTTACAGATCTTGATACATGAAAGCATAAGGTTCATCAATGATATTGTGGATGACAATAGGTAATTTTTGTCTTATAAAGCTATTAATTTAAAATAACCCAAACTTGTTATACCGTGTGACTGGAAAGAGTTGTTCATACAGCAACGCATGTCAACTAACAGCAACTCATTTGGATTTGTATTTGCAGGAGAATACAAAAAATGTCGATTAGTAAGTTGATTGAAAAAGACATTTATTAACTTTTTATCAATAATGGAATGTTTCTCCTATTTCACAACAAAGGTGAGAAGAAAGCTTTAACATAGAATTTGATGATAAAAAATAGAGAACAATGTTTATTCGTTAGCTTTTAAATGTACTATAAAAAGTAAACTACAAGCTTTCCAATTTTACATAGAATGATCTCTCATAACTATCTTCTTGAAAACTATAGCTTTACAGACACCAATGAATACCGTATAGAGGTAGAAACTATAGAACATTTTTTTTAATTCACTGAAATAAAATAGTTTCGGAGAAAGTGTTTTAAATGGTGGTATTTTGTTTTTGGAGTAAGAATATTGTTGAATAAAGACAGTTGAATTTTTGGAGATTTTAATTCAGATAACTTAGTTTTAAATTATTGTATTATATAGGCAAAGCATTACATCTGTGTAAAAATCAAACACTAAGACAAACTGTTGATATCAGTGCAAGCTTTCCTTTAATGTATGAAAAGACGTTTGGGAATCTTAGAATATTTATATATTTCTAAAGACAAACAGGAATACCGATTGTCTGTTTAAAAAGACATCCTACAAACGTAACAAATAATGTCTCAATAAAACATCAAACATCTTTTCGTTTTTGTAATTTGTTGTTTGAATCAGAGTGTTTTTTTCAAAAAATGATTTATCCGTTCATAAAACCAAACAATTGTATCTAAATAATTTTATGAAATTAAGTTGGACTCTCTCTTTCACTTTGTTTTTAAAGTTCGAATGTGGAATACCAGCGCTAACGACAGAGAAGTCAAATGCCTATATTACTGCTCTAAACTCTAGACTTGTTTTAATGCCACTAATGTAATTTTTATATCTAGAAGAGTTAACGAAGACCCAGTTCTTAATCTTTGGTGGAATTATAAGGGAAGACAAAATAAACCATAATAGAACTAACAATACATGTTTCTATGAAAAAGCAGTTTCTGTAATATAATTTACAAACAAAGACCAGGTCTTTAGCTACATTTTGGACTTTGAATAAATGTGTCATGAGTGTTTATAGATCCCTTAAATTGAATTCGTATTTGAATTTATGACCTCACAGCATGAGTCCATTTCGAAAGAGTATCTATGTCTTTTTTCATGGTATGTCCATTGGCTGGCATAATCATCGACTAAACCCATTGGTATTTTTTAAATGTGTTTCCATTTATGGATTTAGGCTCACTATATTATACATGTCTGCGCAAGAAGATGGCTGTTTTTTTAAGAGTTCCGAAAAAGAGACATTTATTTGTTATATTTGCCCAGTCCTCCGTTTTTCCTGATAATATACAGAACCATGAGTGACCCCACATACACACTTTTAAATAACTAGAATTTAAGCATATCTATTAATGGTTAGTTTGTGGCCTTGGTATTAATCACAACGTGGTTAATTCGGATCCAACATGGCGCCTAGATCGATAAAAGATATTTGTTATAATTGTACGAAAAATGTTCGGCAAATAAGAATGCTCTATTATGGTCGATAATTGACAAAAGGTTTCGCATTAAGGGTGAATAATTCCAATAACATATTATGATTTTCTACACAAATCTGACGAATGTATTCAGTGAGTATACAAAGGATGTAAAGGGGCATCTCAGATATGTTTTAAGATGTTGACATTAATGCTAACTGGACAGGATAAAATTGAAACAGAAGTTGTCGGTCTTCCGAAGAGTCTTAAACCTTGTTATGAGAGAAGTAATTCTGTGGACAAACACATCATAGATCTTAATGATAATTTACCAAGGACTGCTTCCAAGCAGACTCATTTGATAAAAAATTCAGCGAAGAGAACAACAAAGAAAATATAAAGAAACTAGTGGAACAGATCAACACAGAGATGGTTTTGATAGAGAATAAGCAAAGACGAGATAGTCATTAGAAGCCGCTATATACCGCCTCCGTACAGGCCCGGATCAGCTTTTTCAGAATTTTTCAAGCATGCAGGTGATAACTAATGGTTCTGGAACAATGCATTAAACAATTGAACACCAGTTCTCTGCGGTCAAAATACTATCAGATAGACAGACTGCTGTAGGCATCTTGACTCAAAACTGGAAATCTTCAAACACAATAACAGACATTATAGAAATCGTCTGATCTAAAAACACCAATGGTGTCATTTTGACTCATTGGTTAAATGGGGGCCCATATACAATACATAGGGGTGCCCCTGAGGTTCTGTTATCCCACCCTTTTTATATGATTTAGATTTTTAAAATGTACACCTTTTCCAATATTGAGTAGTAAATTGGTTGGGTTTGGTGTGATGTGTTGGAAAAGTGGTATACAAAAGTGTCAAAAGAGGGAATATTTACGTATAAAACACAGCCCTTGTGTAATGTTTACTTACGGCAAGACTTTTCGGCTGTGCAAAAAAATATACAGGGTTTTTCATATAACAAATAACAGGAACTTTATTGACCTTATTATATATTTCTGATAGTTTTCCTCACCTATTTTCAAGCTGGAAAATGAGACCTATTCCAGCGGCACGTCCTATCGCCTTGTATATATGAAGTGCCCCCGGGAATTTTAACTGAGTGTGAAATCACACGACGGGTGATGCATGCATAACAGGAGAGACTTACACTGTCGATGTTTCATTTTTCCTTTTTTTTTTTTAAAGTTCATGCGATTTCCTCTCTGTTTGTTTGCTTCCTATGGTTGTCTCTTTTGACAGAATAATCAACCTGATGACAGAGTTCACTCAGCGGTAGAAGTAGGAGATCAATTTTACAAGATTTGAACATCGGTAAACTAATGTCACATTAATTTATCATACAATGTAAGTGCTAGATTAGTTGTTAGGCTGCATTTACGCTTTAATGGTTTAAAGTTGTGTTGATCGGTTGTTGTTGTTTCCAAAAAGTTTACTGGGCATCTTCTTTACTTGCTAGACAAGACTGCCTCACTCAAATTCTTGTGACTTGCTACAATCGATTCGATCTAGAAATCGTGGATTGTATTCCTGTTCGCGTCATCAAAGTATTAAATTAGTATTTGATGTTTCTCTACCAAACTTTGATTATCAATGAGTTGAAATGAAAACTGGACGGCTCAGAGTCAGAGTAATGTGTATTTGTACAATCTTTTCATACGCGCCATTTCATTTTGACATAGCACGTTACAAACCTATATATAGCTACCAAACATGTCATTCTAGAACAAACTGTTGTATTTTCATATCGCAATAAAATATAACTTTTCTGAACACAATATATTATACACGTTATATGTAGCATTACACAATCATCAATTAATTAGTAAATGAATATAAATGGAAACCAACCATGTTTGAGTTGAAAACAATACTCTTAATAATAGATTCAGCAGAATAATTTCACTAATCGCATCTCTCCTTCTCAGTCTATGTTAGTAATTTCTTACCATTTTTCCCCTGGTAGTTCCTATTAAAACCATATTGATTGATATTTTTAGAGGAGTCCTCCGAGGTACCATGCCATAGATATTTTCTATAGGAGCATGGATATTGACGTTTTGCAATATCCATGAAGTGTTTTTCAAAAGACAAATGTGCTTCATATAACCTTTTGTTCTGTACTCTACATATCTGTAAAATAGTGTGTATTTTATTTGAAATATAATTATAGATTTATATTGTCATCACATAACAAGTGATACTTTATTAAGCATTTATAAATAAAAGAAGGCGAGGAATGATTGCCAATGAGACAACTATCCACCAAAGTTCAAATATAGTGGATGTAAGCAATTATAGGCACCCGTACGGCCTCCAACAATGAGAAAAACCCATACCGTATAGTCGGCTATAAAAGGCCCCGACATAAAAAATATGAAACAATTCAACTGAGAAAACTAACGGCCAAATTTATAATAAAATAATTTACGAAAAACAAATACGACAGACATGAACTAATGACGACCACTGAACTACAGGCTCCTGACTTGGTACAGGCACATAAAGAATGTGGCGGGGTTAAACATGATTATTAGCGCTCAACCCTCCCTCTAACCTGGGACAGTACATGTGGTGAAATAGCACAACATAAGAACAACGAACAAACTATAAAAATCAGTTGAAAAAGGCTTAACTCATCAATTCGATACAAAGCAGAACAATCAAACAAAAACACAGACCGGACGTGGCAGGGTATTTATACATCCCTCATCCCTAACAACAAAAAGGACACTAATTATCGTAACTGTTTAAGTACCAAACTGTCATTAGAAGTTGTATTATATTCTATTATATTTTATCATAAAAACAGACCAATAATGCGACTATAACAAATGTGTGCTGTGAATGAAACTAAGGTTTATAACAAAGCGTAACCTACAAGAAAGTGTTTTTTTCAACCAAGTGCTTGCTACCTTAACTCTCAGATGACCTCTTTATCAAAAAAAGAGACAGGACCACAATCGACGCAATACGATTAGCTGATGTAATTTTTGCCAGTGAGCTGAATTAGTAAGAAAATAACAAACAAAAAAACTATAATATTTTTATGAGCAGTCAAAATTTGTAGAATTAGACTGCAAATCACAAATTTGTCAGGCGAGCAACATCGCAACAAGTCGGAGTAGCTTGCGAACGTAAGAGCCTACTTTTTGTATTTATCCTGCTTCATTTCCTACAATTATCCTTATTGTAATCGATTTATTGTATTAAATTTGACGTTTCGTTTTATTTGCAAGCAAAAAACTCATTTCCATTCATTTGATGATAATGTCTTTATGCCGTGTTTTAAGTTTTGGATCATAAAAAAGTGGTGAGAAAAACTTTCATGAAATGTATGATAACTCTCTAATGGTTCAATTAAATTTGTTATATTTGACTAAGATATTACAAATTGCAATCTATAAATCAACTTTCTTTTAAATTTGCTGTTTCTTTTGCTTGTTCTTCTGCAATTATAGATTTCCGGTTATATTTTGTTAAGTGTATTTTGCCGCCTTTGTTATATGCTATTCGTAACGAATTCATACCTCAACTATCTTAAAGTTTCCGTTATTCGTTTGAAAACTTTGTTTGACAATTGTATACTCGTTGCTGTTTTCAGGAAGTTGTACAATCTGCAAATTTCCACTTGTTTGCACTCCAGTCCATCGCCCTTTAAAACCTGATAAAATTAATACAAAGTCGAATTAAGTAAAAAGATAAAAAATGAGAACTAAATTATTTGTGTTTGGAAAACTGAAAAAAAATATGACATACTTATTACATTTCTAGACCAAAGAAATGTTCAAATATAAAAGATTTCATATTTGTCAGTTGTATAGGCAACTTTATGAAATGAAACCATAAAATATCTGCTTCATGTTTTACTATGTATCAGCATTGCAATGTACACTGTCTGGCTTTTAGAAGAAGCTGTGTTTAGATGAAAATTTTGTTTATTTATGTAAGAAGCAGACTGTAGAACGTACCTTCAATTTCAAAACGATTTTGAGAAAAAAGAGTAAATTTCTACCTTATTCTTCCTCATCGTAGACAGATATGTTACATAGAACGTAGATTACTCGACCACCAAAATAGTATTTATGGTATATCCTAAATGGCGATTAAGTTTGTTTTAGGTTGGAGTCAACATTTGAGCAAATCATGATATCACTTATACAAAATTCAGAGATGAATTTATAACTAAAAAAAGTCTTTTTTAAGCAAATTCTTTGCTAGAAGCAACCCTTTAAGCAAGTAACACATGAAAGAAAACGCATGTTTATATACCCCCACTCACCCAAAAAAGAATCGCTAATCTCTAAACTATTTTCACAAAGACGATTTTCTTTTCGCAGTCTTAGATCTATACATGTAGATACAGGTAAAGTAGTCTGATCTGTAATTTTACCATTTGCAGCCTATTCCCGATTTTAACATTCTAACAGAGTGAGAATTCGGCCCTTTTTTTTACTTTAAGGGTCTCTATACTTTAGAGTTAGGGTTCATTCATGGTTATGGTAAGGTTAGGGGATGTTCTAGGTTAGGATTAGGTTATAGGGTTAGATCTAGTGTAAGGTTTAGGTATGGGTTAGGGTAAGGTTTAGGGGTAAGGATAGTTTAGTACAGCTTTATATGGGTTGTGACCCCTAACGTAAAAGAAGGCCGAGAATTCACATGGCGGGAGATGCGTGCACTGCGGAACTCTTATCATGTGGTTGCAGCCGGTCTCGTTTCTTTTTGTTGTTGTTGTTTTTTATCTGCAATCATGTTATCTTGGTAATCCAAATCATCTTATTGTTATCTAATTACGCATTTACGTATTCAGTTGGATCGGGCGTGTGTTAGTATCAGCCAGCCCGGCAAGCACTTGGTCATGAATGGCAAAGGCTACTGCTGTCGCGTATCAAGGGTTTATCGTTCTAGCCATTTTTACACGTTTATTAAGATATATCATGACCATCACCATGCCCAATGTCAACCTCTTGAGAAATTTGATGCATAAAGATAATGTGTAAGTATAAAGTAAATATTTGTGTGCATATTACTTTTCATGTCTGGGAGAGTATAGGATTTTGTTTTGTTGACGGACTTTTTATCAAAACTTTTTCTAAGAATCACGGTGACATGCCAACGCTCGTAAAACTTATATTCTGTCGATTTCAGTCGTTCTCTTTCATATCTCTGTTGGAGTACACCCCTGCGAATGAAGTCCATGTATTATGAACATGCACGAGCTTAACATACCAGTTCAGATATGTAAAAACTTTACGATAGAGCAGATGGTATGTTACTGCTGAAAAATAAGAAGAAACATTGGAACGTTGAAATGATCAAGAATATCATTAATTCAAATTTAAACTCGTCCACCTGTGTCAATATCGCGGAAAAGATCAAGATATTAAACAGACCTTCTAGTTTCGGTAGTAGTCCTGGTCTTAAGTTCACTAGGATATATATTAGATGTAATCACTCACTAATTTGAGGGTAATTAAGCCACATAACTCAATCAGTATATCTAAAAGTGAAATTAGAGAGGGTGAATTCTGCTTCACATGATTACAAAAACAAGTCCGTCAATTAGTACTCATTGGAACACCGACTGTCTGTTGAAATTTTAATACACAGAACTCAATAAACATGTTGTCAATAAAACGTTCAGCATTTTGATAATATAATCTTCGGCGTAATTGTTTTTAATAAAAAAAAGGAAAAAAAAGTTATTGTTTTTGGAATCAGAACAGTTCTTTGCAAAGTAAGATTTATCATGACCTAAAACAAGAAATTTGTTTCTTCGATTCTCATTTTTGTATTACAAGCTCTGTTTATTAAGACGACGTATTCGATCTTTCAATTGAACATGTGAAATAGTAATGTAAATGATAAAATACCCGGTATATAGACATTTTGATATTACAGCAAAATTGTATCGAATGTGGTTGAAGATTTTGCAAGAGATCTTGAGAATGTTTAATAATCCATATTTGATTGATACCTCTGCTTGATTACATTTCAGGAAAATATTTCTGAATACCATTTTTTACCGTTGAAACAATACATGCAGTAATAACAACTTTAGACTTGGTTAACATCTTAACGACCCAGCTTTATATAGTTCTTTATAGCCCACCATTTTCTTCAGAAATGGCCTGTATCAAGTTAGGGATATGACAGTAGTTTTACATTCGTTTTGTTGGTTAGTTAAGTCTAACGCTTGATTTGTCAGGTTTTATAGACTTTTTGAATTTTGAGTTGTTTTTTGTGTATACTTTTTATAAGGACTTCCGTAAAGGTTAGGTATCCTGTTTAAATACAGGTAGTTTTACATCTTTTTCATCGTCCATTTTTTTTGTTGATTCCATATGGAAAAAGGACGGATTTCAAATTTTCTAAAAATCTCCTACTTGGCAAAAAAAACATAGAACTACAAGAAAAATTCAAAACGGAAAGTCCCTTATCAAATGGCAAAATCAAAAGCTCAAACACATCAAACGAATGGAAAAACAACTGTCATATTCCTGACTTGGCAAAGGCATTCCTTATGTAGAAAATGGTAGAATAAACCTGGTTTTATAGCTAGCTAAACCTCTCACTTCTATGACAGTCGCATTCCATAATATTGACAACCTAAATTATGCAAGAGTATATATTGGTTTACCAGTTTGATGTGAATTCCGAGTTCTTTAGTTAGACATTCATAATAATGAATTTTGCATCTGAAACAATATTGCTAGATTCTTTGTCTCCCTGAATAACAACATGTTTGTCGAAAAGAGAGGTTTAAGTATCCACAACTTGTAGCTCATTGTACATGCCCGAATAGTATTGATCCATCCAGATAAAGTGTTCAGTTTTGGTTTATCTGGTTCGCGCTTTACTCTCCTTCTGGCATAGTCTCCAGATGCATCCATCAGTAACATGAAATTCTTCCAGTTGATAGGCTGTGGATTTCGATATAAACATTAATTATAAAAATAAGAAGATGTTGTATGATTGTCAATGAGACAACACTCCACAAGAGACCAAATGACACAGAAATTAACAACTATAGGTCACCGTACGCCTTCAGCAATGAGCAAAGCCCATACCGCATAGTCAGCTATAAAAGGCCCCAACAAATGATAAATATAAAACGATTCAAACGAGAAAACTAACGGCCTAATTTATGTACATAATAATGAACGAAAAACAAATACGTTACACAGCAACAAACGACAACCACTGAATTTCAACCAAAATTAAGTTGTTCATTGTTTACGATGCCATTGCTTCCAGTATTTACATGAGCAGCGGGACAATATTTATATAAAGACGATAAACAAGAGCAATCAGGAGGTTTGGATTTGTATATCCTTGAGGGCAAAGGTTTCTAATACCTTACTGTGGTATAACGAAAACAGAACAGACTAATATTTGACTTAAATCTGTAAATTCTATGAACAATACAAATAAATTAATTTTATAAAACATTCGTCATCAATGATTCTTATTTAAGCAATGATTATTATATTAAAAATACAGCACTTAAACGTTTTTTCAACCAAAATTTGGTTGAATTGGCAACTGATTTGTCACAATAGGAATGTTGACAACTGTTTTTATGTAAATATGCGTTCATTTCCAATAAAACAAAACTATAATAAACAAACACGCCTGTAGGGGTATAATTATCCAAATTTTCATCGATTGTTAAAAAAAACAAAATGCCAATTTTACCCCTCAAATGATATTGTTCCTATGTTCAGACACTTTTCGAATTTTTTATATGTCGAAGGTATGGAGTAAAACTGTCTTGTAAGTATGAAATAGTTTCTGTTGCAATTACTTTGAAGTAAGGTCAGTTTTGAGCTTGAATGACTGGACAAATATTAGGGATCCAGCAGCCAGCCAAAATTGTGGAAACATACATCACAGACCCAGAAACAAAACTGACCTAAAATTTCAGACTAATATACAATAAATCTGACAAAAACGTCAACAAAAACGGTTTGTGTATTTGATAGTACACACAGTAAATAAAACATAGTTTCGGATAGAATTTCTAAATAAAGTATAAACTAAGTAAAAATATATGTACAAAGGTAAACAAAATGAAAAAAAACACTTTAAAACCTCATTCGTCCGAATCGTACCTCTGGACCCTACTGCATCAGGAACGCCCAAAGTAAAACAAACCCGATAGTTGGATGCACAAATACCGTGCCACATCATACGAACAAACAAAATATTAGTACAAAGACAAATAGAGGGAAATACTGTAAAGTAAGTAACATGATACACAAGAATCTATAATTCAAGACCATTCTTGACGTGACACAGTATTTATGCAGAGTTACCATGTTGTTCTCATTTTGTTTATTTTTATTTAAATATTTTACTTAATTTGTACATTATCGATAGAGTGTATACTATATACTATATGTGCTATCAACTACACGAACATTTTGTTTGCGTCTTTGTTAGATTTATTTGATGTTTGTTTGAATTTTTTATGTCAATTGGGGTGTATGTTTAAAACGTTTTGGCTGCTGGATCCCAATAATTGTCAATTAATATATCTGTTTGCTGTTGCTCACACAATTTGCCACTAAAACGGAACTATCATACAAGTGGGAGATTAAGCGTTCTATAAAACCAGGTTTTACCCACCATTTTCGTTGGTAAATGCATGTACCAATAAAGGCAACAGTAGTATACCGCTGTTCAAAAGTCATAAATCGATTAAGAGAAAACAAATCCGAGTTACAAACTAAAACCGAGGGAAACACTTCAACTATAAAAGGAAAACAACGGAACAAAAGAAACACTGAACTGCAACAAAAACAAATGCCAACATACATAGAAACGGACTATCTGATAACAACTGCCATATTCCTGACTTGCTACAGGACATTTTAAGAAAAAGTGGTGGGTCAGGAATATGACATTTGTTTTCCAGTCGTTTCGTTCGTTGATAAGTTGTAACGTTTGATTTTGTCAGTTTTACGGATTTCTCCCTTTTTGAATAAACCTTGGAGATCGGATTTTTTTTTATACTTTTTTGGAAACTGGTATATTAATATTATGTTATATATAAATCGCCTCAGTGAGTTAGAACCATAGTTTCTTAATACTTTCTTAATTTGTCAACTGATTTTTTAATTAAAAGTAAAGGTAGAATAAAAAAACATGTTAGTACACAAGCACAGACTATTGAATTGGGCAGTAATAATCAACCAGCAGCGGTATTGCGCCATTTACAGAAAGTTGAAAACAACACTTTCGAAATTTGGTGTGCCCAGGCGCTTTTCTGAATTTAACTTCATCAGGAACACTCAAACCCAGACATTGAAAACCATAGATGCATGAGAACTGATTTTTTTAGGAGCTACATCACTTAATAGGACCTATAAAATATGTAAAAGAATAGCAAAATAAGATTCGACTTTGTGTGACGGATATGGAACCGTAGATTCCTAATAATTTATAAATTCTTTAACGGAGAATTCTTTGTAATAAATCATATCAGTAGTAAATCATTTATTACTGAGCTGATCATAGCCCGGTATATCACAGTCCACCGATACAGTATCGACCCAGCGGTCAAATAATTTTAAAAAAAATAAACTTTATATATATGATGCATTCGATTTCTGAATTTACCTTCACAAGGAACCCTCAAACCCACAAAATTTAAAAACCAGGATGTATAAATATAAATCTTCAATGACCATGCGACCCAATATATTTTGTAACGGTGAGCAGTATTTTGGTTTCTTTTTTTTAGAACGTTTATATACATTCGGACTTGCATAAGGTTGCTGTCCATGAGAGAAAATGTGATGAGTGACTGTAGTCACTGAGTTAATGCCAATGACTGTTGACAATTTTAACCAAAAGGTAATACTATCTTAATTAACTTTTTAAGACAAGGAGCGGATTATACTTTTTTGTTTTTTCTGTGACGTTTGGCTGCTGTATCATTTAAGTATACTTAATAACTCTTCTTTTTCTTATAACCCAAAGATTTGACCTTGGTATAGAAAAATGTTCATCCCTTGACTTCTCCCGTCCTACAGGAAACCCTTGCTAAGAGATCTGTGTTCGTTTTATAGCTGTGTAGCCACGTTTGGTCGAAAGTGGGACATTAAATATAATGTCGTGTATGTGGACTTAGCAACACTCCCAATCAAATTATGTGCATAATATAAATGATTACACATGTTAAATTTTAGTTTTTCATTTCTATTCTCAAATTCGATTTTTTTTTGTGGTGCCGTTGCTGTCTTGTTGCTGTATACATTTCCTTTCATTCATATGTCAGGATGATTGATTGATTGATTGATTGATTGATTGATTGTTGTTGGCTTTGTGTTCAATGAAAAATATTTCACGACGTGAACAAAATAAAAGTAAATACGATAGGTAGGTCCTGCAAAAAGGGTCGACCGGTATGAAGGGGGGACATTTTGACAGCCACTTGAAAATGATGGTATATATAATAGGGACAGACGTTTTTCCTTGCAACAGGCCATATAAATTCTTCCAATCAAAAACACGATTCTTTTCGAAATTGCAAAATTGGCGTACTAATTTTAATCAAGCGTATGTCAAAGTCTTTCATGTATGTTACATAAAATCTAGCTTAAAATTCTGTCGTCATCAAACTCTAACCCTGACTAAATATATATTTGACGACATCCGATGTATTTTATTTTATTTGTTTTGTTTTGTTTTGTTTTATCTATCACATTGCAATTTTAATAGCCGTAAACTTAGTATCAAATATAACATCATTTAACAAGTTGACTTGAGAATTTGTGTTGATTTGAATTTTTAATTTCAATATTAGACCCACTTTACATTATGGTATGATTTACTAGCTTTGATCTGGTTTGTATTTGGTCAGAATTTTGAGATTGTTCGCTTTCAGTTAATATACATGTTCATAGTACGTCACATCCGGTTTCATACGAAAAAGGGTCGAAAAAAAAATATTCCCATGAATTTGACAGTTGTATGAAATTAATCATACATTTCATTGCAGTAAAAAAAATCTGAGTCATAAAAACATATCTTGGGTGTTTCAACGCACCATTCTTTTTTTATTTGGTGTTTCTATAAAATATTTTGGAAACTTGAGGTTACATGGTTATTAAAGCTTGTAAACATGGGGAAAAAAGGATGAAATTTGATTGGTTAACTTCCAGTGGTGGTTATTATATTATATGCAATGAAATGTGATGTGAAATTTTGTCTGTAGTATTGGACAGGATAAAACTTTACTCATGCCAAATATTTCTTTATTTGAAACAAAGATAAATTCTGTACACTTTTTTGGAAAAGTGTCAATTTAACAAAGACTAATAGGGGGAAAACAATAGTGATATTACTCCTATAACAGTGTTCATTTTTGGTTATCTTAAAAGCTTTATATCCATGAAAATCTTAAAAGTTCTTTTCGAATTGTATATAAATGAATTAAGAAAATAGAATTGTATTGAAACTTGCTTTCTTTTAACCCAGATGTTATGTTACTAGGCCTGAACGTTGTTTGTTGAAAAAAAAAACTTTATTTACCTTGGCCGTGGACTTCAGTGAATTGTATTTTTTTTCAAATAACAATTTATTAATTATCAACCTTATTGTAGAATAAATGCCAAATGTTTCCGTAAAATTTACAAATTATTCTCACGGTTCCATTTATATATGAAGGGTTGAGTGAACGAAATCTTAAACTACTGTGACTGAAGACTATGACATCTACAGTTGCTAAGCAAAAGCAACCGTTATACTATTATCGAATAAAATATTGTTACTGATAAAGTATAGGTTGCGTTACTGGAAACGTATTATATCTCCTATCATTTTGAAAGTATTTAAAAACATTTTAAGTAATAAAAAAAATTCAATTGCAATATTTTTTTCTTGAGAAGCAAATACAATTGAATAATTGTTCTGTTTTATACATACGGGTCTGACCTTTAGATCTTGATCCTGCTAGTCCTATCATTTCTAACATACAAAGTTCGGATGGTGCTGGTTGTCCTTCTGGTCATAATAGAAAAAAAATAATATATGAAATTAAGTTTGTCATTCCAAAATGTTCCTTGTACGACTTTGCCCCCAGCAGAGCTATAGAAAAACAGTACATTAACGGGTGTTACACGGACACTTTTTAGATGATACACGGACACTTTTTAGTTGTTACACGGACACTTTTTATGAATATAATCACTCGTGCATGATCAGTGAGTTCATGGGCACTTTAAATTTCAATTAGATTTGAACTTTTTGTTTCACCGACATATTTCTTGTCTTTTTCATTAAAATATTTACGTTGGCTTCAATAACTATATTTTTTTCAAACAATTCCAGTATATTACTATTCATATCAATACACTAAGGGATTGACCATTTAACTTCAAAAGGGGAGTTATGTTTTTTCCTAAATAAATATTCTGATCCCCAATTTTATGAGAAAAAAATATATTGTGGTCAATCAGATGACAAAATAATGTTCTGATTTCTGATTATCCGAATACCGTATATAAAAGTGCTAATTTCGAAAAAAAATATTTGGGTGATAGCGTTGATAAACTAAATCATTTTCTTACTCAGAAAAAAAAACATACCCCCCTTTTGTAGCTAAAGGTCGGTCCGTAAATGTATTTATTTTTTCAATATATGGACATGAATAGTATTCTGGACAATGCTGAAAGTAAAGAAATGCTGATACCGACGTTTATATTTCAATAAAAAAGACAGGAAATATATATAAAAAAATCAAATCTAATCAAAAGATAAAATCCCTTTCAACTCACCAATGCACGATTGATCCTATAAATAAAAAGTGTCCGTGTAATACATGTTCAAATAGGCAGCAAATCTTGAAGAAAATCATTCAACTTATGTCACCAATTTTGGACGGTAAGCTGCGATTGGATCATATTGTGACACGTGTTTGATCCTGACCAACACTATTAGAGACATATATAAAAACCTATAAGCATAATTTAAAAAAACAAAATCCAAAATATATGCCTATATTGGTGATTTTAACAAGACAAAATCGATTTTTTCGTACCATTTCATTCACTAATGAAATAGGAAATTCATTCTTTTTATATTGTTATTGAATTTATATATTTGGGAGCAAACTTACGATTTTTATTATTTTTTTAAGGCGGAATGGGGGAATGGAATGACACATCCTGCATGTTTTCAACAAAAAAGAATCAAGCCTGTTTATTTTAAATTTATTTTAAAACCCAAGCTCCCCTTTCCGTTTTCCCCCAAATAAAAATCAAATGTTAGCTTGCTTACCTCTGAAATCTTTTTCATACATTACTTACTTGCGAAGATGCATTTTTAAAAGTCTCAAATGTGTACGACATTCATCTTTTACTTCACATGGTTCTTTTTTTATGAAAGTATTATATTCTTGAATTTCTTTAGAAAAAACTATAGGATGAAGGGAAGTGAAAAAAAAGTTTGTTTAAACTGTCTTACTGTAACTTACATTAACTGGTATATGGCCATTTAAGTTTCGAATCTGTTAAATTTTGCTACCTCTTCTACATGCAAAATGTACTACTTCTTTCTTGAAACGTCGTACAAGTCAGATACAAAACAAAGGTAACAAAAAACAGGCCGGAAACAAACTGCCGAATAGTTTTTCTGCACTCGTAGTCAGGTCAAGGTCCTCGGCTATCGCCTCGGACCTTCACCTGACTACTCGTGCAGAAAAACTATCCGGCAACGCTTGTTACCGGCCTGTTTCTTTGTTACCTTTGTATTGTATCTAATACATATTATATTCGTTATTTGGCAGATATTATATTATACACTTTTACAAATGTAGTATCTACAGTTAATGACATTTGTATAAGCTGAGATTCAATTATTATTAGCATAAAACAAATAGACGTATTTCAGATATAATACCTTGAAATGCTAAACAAACTGATACAACTTTGTAGTAAAATGCGGACAAGATTATGATTTTAATCGTTTTTCAATTGGATTACTTCACTGTGTCTAAACTACCCTGGCAAAAAATTTTTGGACTCGATGGTATCTAATATCCGACACGGTGACGGAACATCAATAGACAGAGAAAATTTAGTTTTCTGTTTATGTGTTTGTTATTTTTATGAATATTTATACATATATAACTGTTTTCTATTGTGAGATGTAATATTTTCTACAACCGCTCTAGATTAACGGAGAAATAAGTATAAATGCACGTCAAAATGACGAATTGAGTGAACCTTGCCTCGAATTTGTTTAATATCTCCTTAAATTGTTCACATGGTACGGAAAGAAAGGTACGGAAAGAGAGATATTGACATGGAGATTGCAAAACTAGTCACTTTGAGCACCTCAATACTTGTATTTCTGCGTATGGAACGAAATAAATGGGTCATGTCAAAATGGAAGCACCCGGTTTTGTCAATGTGTACAACCCAGTTTTGTCCTAGATTTCACAAGGCAGAACCCGGTTTTGTCAAAGAAAAAAAATGCATAATTGCATAACATAATTGAACTTCAGCAATTAAATGGAGTTTGGTGGCTGGTTGGAAAACTATTTCTTACAGAGGACAACCTGTTGTTTATTTGAATCTGTAAACACTTGAATTCCTACTTTATTGGAACAAAAATAATTATAATTTTGCTTTGCATTCAAAAAATACTCTAACTGCGAAATAGATAGAAATGAAGGTTAAACCGCAAATTGAGTTTTAAGCTCTCAATACGTATTTTTTTATATGACTTATGTAAATTTTAGTGTTTAAACTTAAAATTAGAGTTTATGGTCTAAAAAATTGAAGGACGCACATTTGATATGTGATTTTCTTGCACAGCAGGATGGTTATCTTTACAAGTAATCCAATCTATCTGGGGGTGTAATATTTCCCATGATCGTTTAAAATAAATCTTCTTAAGGCTAAATGTTCATTATAAGGCATGATAATCAAACAAATGTATAGATGCTTGCAGAATCGCCATAGAAAATGAATGTTTATGGTGAGAAAAGGATTACAATAATCATGCATTAAAAATCAAATATATCTATCCCTAATTGTAACTATATTACTAAGTATAAATTAGTACTATAATAGTCTCAGGCCATCGAAAAAATGCAATAATGATTAGTTTATTAATAGTTGTATAAATGAACGGTTTTGTTATCCCTCCATTGTGTTATGATTATCGTACATTGACGTTGGTCAATATATTATTGACAATATATAGGGACGGATTCAGGTTTTTTCAAAGTGGGCGTAATTCAAACAGCTTACATATCGCAGAGCGTAGCGAAGCGAACAATGTTTTGGACGAATTATGCTAAAAAAAAATCGTAAAAAAAGATTTAATTTTTTGGGGCAATCAAAGGTGGGGTGGGGCGTGTGACCTATACGCCGCCTGGATTCGCCACTGATGTTATATGACTAAATCATATACCAACTTAAAATTTTATAAGAAATAAGAAAGCAGGGACACCCGCGAAATTGGATGTATGTGAGTAGGATTATCATGCTTATTCTAAAAATTCACATTGATATATTGGATTTGTCGGAATGCAAGACCAAGGGATGCAAATTCGTGGCGGCTTGAACTATTTGTATGAAGCTTCATATGTCAGAAGTTAGAAGGCCTGACTGCAACATACCTCGCACACAGATCTTTTATGTAACGATGTTTCTATCTGTCATATGTCCATTGCCCTTGACCTCATTTTCATGGTTCAGCGATTTCCTAACAAAATGAATAGCTGATAATGGTTGATATCTATGATCGAGGTTAACATTTCGTGTTCAAGTCCGTATCTCTAATACCATAAGTAATAGGTCAACTATAGTTGCTCGTATGGCGCACGTGACTATTTAAGTGACCTTGAACTTATTTTCTTGATTAATTGGTAAATGTTAAGTTTTCTTTTGTGGTTGGTTTAAATGATTGTAATGTGTTCATGTCCGTCTGGCAGATTTCATCAGACCTAGACTTTTTTATGGTTTCATGAACAATGTTAATTTTATGAGATACTTTTATTAAATTATTTATCTTACAGACCTTCAAAATAATTTCGATAACGATCATTCCAGCAGTCGCGACATGTCAGTGCACTGCGTACAGTCACTCCTGTATAAATTATACGTAGAATTTATTTTTGTTAAAAGAAAAACGCAATTGAAGTTGCTTTGCCATGTCTGATTAGTTTATCTCGTTCGTGTTAGCCTTTATTATGAAATGTTAAGACTTTTTTTTAATTCAAGAACGGTGCAATCTTGTTTGGAATTCTTGGTTGGTTTTAGCTCACCTGACCCCAAGGGAAAAGTGAGCCTTTTTCATCACTTGGCCCCCGTCGTCCGTCGTCTTCCGTTAATTTTTTACATAATCTTCTCCTCTGAAATTACTGGGCTACAATACATTTAACAAACCTTATCCACAATCTTATGTCGGTTTTAAAAGATCTTACAAACTTATGTTTAACTGTTTTTCATCATCATTGGGGTATCTAGTTTTAAAAGTTTTTGATGACCCCCGCTAGTCAACAAAGATGGCCGACATGGCTTAAAATAGAACATAGGAGGATGCAAGTTTTGTCTATTATTTGAAAACAGCTGTAGATAGAGAAAATTTAACAGGGGCTGATATGTTCATAATGTTGAGCTCTACCTTTTGTCCATACACATCAAAACTCTCATTCGAATTCTTATAGAAGTTAATGTCCTTGAATGACAATTTTCTCTTTTTTTTCCGTTTCTGTCTATTATCTTGAAATATATAAAAGTTATATAGCAAAAATGATCAGTAAGCAATATATACGAATAAGTCGACTTGGTCGATATCCTTGTAAGAATTATTGACCTTTAATTACGATTTATACCATTTCTTTGCGTTTTTGCCAATTATCTTACAAAAATCTTCTCCTCTTTAACAATTCAATTAAACTTGGCCACACGCTTTATTGAGGTATCTGGTTTGAAAACCCACATGATCAGCCATTTGTTAATTTATTTTTTGGTTTCAGGGTACCAGTTTTAAAGTTGTTTTTCATAAAATAAACAAAACCGGATTCTATACATAGACAAAACCGGGTCATTGTGTAGTAAAGAACATTGACAAAACCGGGTGCTTCCATTTTGACATGACCTATTTCTTTCGTTTCATACGCAGAAATACAAGGATTGAGGTGCTCAAAGTGACTAGTTTTGCAATCTCCATGTCAATATCTTTCTTTCCGTATCTTTCTTTCCGTACCATGTGAACAGTTTAAGGAGAAATTAAACAAATTCGAGGCAAGATTTACTCAATTCGTCATTTTGACGTGCATTTTTACTTATTTCTCCATTAATCTACAACGGTTGTAGAAAATATTACATCTCACAATAGAAAATAGTTATATATGTATATATATTCTTCGATATCATAAAAATAACAAATATATAAACAGAAAACTACCTTTTTTCTGTCTATTGATGTTCCGTCACCGTACCGGATAATAGATACCATCGAGTCAAAACATTTTTTGCCGGGGTAGTTTAGACACAGTGTACTTTGAGAAGCAAATATAGTAAATGAATTTTTACACACATATATTAATGTGCATACATACCGGGCTTTGCTTGAGGTCGAAATGGTCCTGAAGGGACTGATAGTACTGCTGGTCCAGATGCGCCTGATGGTACTGCTGGCCCTGATTGGCCGGATGGAACTGCAGGGCCTGATGGTCCTAATAGAAGGAAAATTGATATATCGAATTATGTGTATCCATATAACTGCTACAGTCATAATATAACAGATATGCTTGAAATATCTTGTCATTAACTTTTAATATCTATATACAGATACTGACATTTTCTATCAACTGAGGTCCGTATTAACGTTCTATGATAAATCTTTAATAGTAGCAAATTGATTATTTATATTGATTACAGACGAATGAACATTTGAACATCACCATGTATTTTGATTTAGTAAAATTTAACATTGACTTAGCAACGCACGTTTTCTTTTGTGACGAAAAGAAACAAATAAATAAAGATGGGGTATCAACTTTCATAATTTTTGACCCCAGAAATTAATTCACGATTTGTTCTCGATTTTGTTAAAATAATAAGCACTAAATATTTTGTCTGCAATTTCAGAAATGGTGATGGACCAAAATCTTTTGAAAACGGGAGGACATTATGGAATGGTGTTGTCAGTTTGTTATGGACTGCCACTCTGGTATCGTCGCCCTGTCTTATACTAGTAATACCAATATATATGTAAAACCTCAATCGTTTCCACCTCCCCCCCCCCCGCCCCCCCAACTTATATGTGTCGAATTTCACTTTCCCAAAACGTGTCCGATTCTGCTTTTTCCGCTCAAATGTGTCCGATCTTTACCTCGCGCAAACGTGTCCAAAAATTGTGTCCACTTTAAGACACCAGTACGTCCCAAATCTGTTAGTGTTGTTAATAATATATCCTTTGTGAAATGAATAATGTCATAAGGAACTCGATTGAAAACATACGGTTTTTTGCCGTAGTGTAAAGACAAAAAAATTAAAACCGCTATCAAAGGTAATCAATGAAGAGGTTCTTTGGGTACAGTGCCTGGATATTGAAAAAGTTACCGAGTTACTGAGTTACAAGAATAAAAAAAAGACCTCGTAAATAGAAGAAACAACAGCCCAAATTTTAGAAACCTACACATTATATAAATGGTTAAACTTCGTTTTCGTCTTGAATAGGCATGAAATATTTGCCACTGGGCGTATTGACTTTTACAGTAACAATGAACTCCAATGTAGGGACAAATCTTTTCTATTGTATTATTTTTTATTACATTTCAATATAAATCCATAATTGGCCATATAAAATAACATACATTGTAGTCTAAAGAGAATGTCTCCAATATTTTCTTGTGTTTTGTCGGTATTTTGACGCCCCTCCTACTTATGTTTCGTAAACCTTGATGGTATTTGGTATGTTTTGGTATAGCGCAAACGATAATTTCAACTTATTCCCGTTAACACAATCGGCTAATTTTTACAAATCACGGTATAATTTTTTCCAAAAATAACAATAACGTTTAATTCTTTGTGAGCTTCAACGAATCATAATAGGCCTAAGATCAATTTGACGCCAACGGTAGTCAAAAAGACCATTTGACTTCTGACTGGGAAAAGGAAAGTCCTACCGTCGTGTGCTAACAAATCACTATTCAAAAATCGATCGACACGTATAGGCATTTTTAAAATATTGAAAATTGGAAGTTTTGAAAAGGACACGTTTCGGCGTCCCACACAAGCTAGACATGTTTGGGCGTACAATTACGTCATATGGACACGTTTAGAGATTGAACATCTTTGAGGGTAATGGCATGGCTCTGAGTGCTACATAATTATATATTAATTTTCGTTGAAATCCTAGCATGAAAAGTTTTTGATCTTTAACAAAAAAGTGTTTTTTCCACATCCCCCCTATTCGCTCTAAATACAAATTCTACCAGACCAACATCTTTATTCTGTTTGAAAGTGAAAAGATGTTTCTCAAAATTTGTAAATTTTAAACAAAAAATATGTTTTTAAGGGCCACTTGTTTCACCAAATATGTACCAAAATCAGTAATTGACACAAGGGATAAATTTCTAATAGCATTTGTTACACATAAATCGATTGTTATATCCTAGCACAATAACATATCTCTCAAAGTTGGTTATTGTTAGATAAAAAGTACATTTGTAATACATTGTTTTCACCTGGAATCAATTTGGCGTAGCTTATTATATCTATTATTAATTTTGTTTAAAATCATAACACAAAAAAATAATAATTTTTCTATGCACAATATGAGAAGACCTCAATAAAGTATCAATGGAAGTCCGGGGCCATGCAAGCCCATAGAACAACCCTTATATCGTATCATGTAATTTTCGATATGGAATGTTTTTAATTATGATACAAAACAAACGAACGCTTTGCACATTCCAATTATCATGTCATATTACTTTTTGTTATACAAAATGATGACATTTTGCATACTCTTTTATTTCATGTTTCAATATCAATTCTTCAATAATTATTTAATAAATAAAGGATATACAAAACCACTGTCAGTTATGCAAACACAAAAAAAATGATTACCAAGAAAGTTTAGAATAAAGAGTCGAAGAACACACAAACAACCTTGGCTTAAAAAAAAGAACAAATACTAGCCAAATAAAAAAATCACACAGAAATGTAGAGCGCACTATACCAACCCTACATAAAAATCGTGGTAAATCAAGTTTATAAGTGAAGTGTAATTAGGTTTGGTCGATTGTTTGCAACCTTTGGAACATATTATGTGTTTAATTTGATATAGACAGCTTGTTTAAAACAATTAACATCATTAAAATAATTGATTCTATTGATTCTGTTTATTTTAGATAGAATGCCTGCTTGAATGAAAAGATAATGCTAAACTAGCATACCAGAACTGCTCCAATCCCCCGAAAAACATTAAGCAGGATCTGCATTAAACAAAATATTTTACAACATATTCTGAAGCTCTTTTAAGTACATCATGAAAGTCGAAATCTAAACATTTATGAACGGTTTGTAGTTCCTGTTAAGTTGCATTTATTTTCATTGTTCTGCAAAGACTCTAGCAAAGCAAACAAATTATGTTTGTGTTGTTTATGTTTGTTTTAATATTTCCGCCAAACGGCAAACGTTTAAAGACCTTTATAATGAATTTAGATTATTTCTGCTGTGAAAGAAATTCAAAAGTTCTTCGATTGTTTTAGCAACACCGAAAATCATTAATTCTGTGTCCAAGAATGCCATTGGCCTAGTAAGAGTAATACCTTATTAAAAGTAGGAGGTAAATACATTATAGCAATGCATCCGTCATCATTGAATGGAAGATTCGAAGCGCTTTCTGAACAAACATCCACCAGGGACGCTCATACCCAACAAATTAAAAGCCAAAGATGTATAAGTACATGAATACACGAAGTGCTATGTGACTAAAAAGTGTCTAAAGGAATATCCAAATCCTTCTAAGTTCAACTTTGCCTGCGGGAGTTGGGACCTAATTTATGCATGCTTCTTACGTTCTTCGTATTCCTTCTTCTTCAATCTAATTGAAATACAATACTGTGTCGATCTTTTGCTTACATTTGTACATTTTAGAAAAATAGTTTATAATGCATATGTTCATTATTTTTGTTCAGATATTTATTTGATAATTAAAGGTCAATCATGTACTCAAATTTCAAAAGAAGGAACAAAGCTAAACAAAATGGTATCTATGATGAAATTTTAGAATCTAAGAAAACGAGTCACATGCTACAAACAGTGTAAGGACTGTTAGAATCATTCATTCATTTGTACATAATATCACAGAGAACTACAATCAAATCATTCGAGAAATAGTGAATTCACTATCAAATGGAATTTTTTTTTTTTTATCGACTTACCATAATGAATATGGTAATCTCAGGAATTAAATGTTACCTCCGAACGTTTTGAGGGTTGTGATAATACCGACCGTACCTGGTCCGTAGCAAATCGAGAAACGTCTATGAGGTAGCAATACACAGTTGGGAATTTAGTTCCGCATTTTTGCCCCAGTGAATTTTTCAAATATGAAAGTTATTGTACAATAAAATTGATTTTTATATAGCTGAAGAATAATATAGCCTTCAAAGTGGGTTTATATGAACATCAACATTGTTTTTTGTATGTTTTATAGGCCATTTTCTGTTTGACTATCCGTATTTTCACATCTGTACCGCACAGGTCCAGAAATTATTATAGTGTTTCCCAACAAATGTTTACGCTCGAACTTTTCAATACAATTTAATGGAAAAATTAAGTGAAATATATCTGTGTTGCTACCTAAGGAGACGACTGACAATTTCGGCTATGTTGACTTTTTTGTATATCTTTCTTTGATAATTTTTACTATTTTCAATTTTCTGTATTTACTAAGGTTTTCGCCAAAAGTACAAAAATGGGTAAACTGCATAATTAAACGGCAAAAACACCTATAGGGACTCATTCTTCTATTTCGACTATTGACCTATCTGAAGATTTTATTCACTGGTCATTTTTGCTGTTTTCATTGCCTCCTAAACTGCTGTAGATATTTCCCAAAATGAAAGAACTGAAGATAATCTTCGTTTAAACACCAAAAACGTAAGGCGTCAATAGACAACTTTCGAGTTCGATGCATTTTCGTCAAAAACTCTGGTTTTAGTGAACATCATTCGTGCGTTTAGGGGCATCGTCACTTCCGTTCCAATGTTGAGCAAGTGGTTGGAAAACTATAATGCTATATTGCACGAATTATTCGGTAAATTAAATTCTCATAATTGACAATCAGCACTACTGTCATTAGGGAATTGTGATTAAGTACTTACAAAACAAACATTATTTCTAGTTTATCCTGCACAATGAAGATCACTAAGACGCTTGATGAACGTTAATAGTGCAGGGATACAGGCGATCCCCTCTATCTGGTAAATGACGTCATAAAGGCGCGCATAATTGACGAGTTTTTTCCGGTGAAGGATGAACTCGAAAGTGGTCTATTGACAATTTCGGTTATATATATAACAAAAGTCAACAAAAACAGTGCACAGAATGTATGTTTCAGAATTTATAATTTGCAAAGAATACACTTCACATCAAATGATTAAAATTCGTTCAAATAATGTCACTAGCGCTTTTATGCTATTTGGCAATCTTGAGGCGACGATTTAACAATATCCATGACGACACTGATGTTGGATACGTTACAATAGTAGTAATGGGAGATAAATCCAATGTGTTCACTTAGATCTGTTTAATTTTGGTTGAAAAACCCTAATAAAGTGTGCTTCCTTTGCCAGTCGTTTGTCTTTATTAGAGTCGATTATTTTATAAAACGGGAATGCTTACAGTTTTCCTCTACTGCACGTTTCAAAATGTTTGCTTACATTTTTTATTCTTACGGTCGGATCTCTAATATGCTGCCTATGGAAACGGACCCTTTCACAAATAGAATTACCGGTTTTTTTTCTTCTGTTTAACCATTCAATGCAAGTACTATATACACTACAGTAAATTAGGTTTTTCGTTTTGCTTTATATCTGTATTTGGAACAATGGTTTAAATTAAAAGATATTATGTAAAAACAACACAGAAATGGTAAAAATCGTCATTTAAAGGCAATGAATCCTATAACGAGTCGTCTGACAATTTTAGTCAAAATGTATGTATATTTTTTACACTCCGACTGAACATTTTTGCCCTGTTAGATTTTCTCTATTTTAAACGGTTTTTATAATAATAGACAATTCTTGCATTTTTCCCATGTTCTATTTTTTTTGTTTACCATGATGACATTTTTTGTTTGGGCAGGATGATCATTTGACACATTTTGTAGAATAAATACCATACAAATACTTGTGGCCAAGGTTGGTTCAATGCAACCCTGTAGTTTTATAGCAGAAGATTTTTTGTAAAATTAACTAACAAACAATGACTAAAGACGACGGATACGTGTATCGGGCGTCTGGTCAGTTTGAATTTTAGAGAATATAATGTAATATTGGGCATGTTTGTCATCTTATGATGCAGCATATGAATTCCATTAGTTGTAGATAGTATTCTCCACCAAAGGTGAAGTTGTTGTTCTGAGGTACCATCGTGAGCATTTACTTGGTGGCGAATTTCTATTCGAGAATCAAAAACTTTTCTGCACACAGCAATGTCATCAGCATGTGGGATATTCGTGTAGAAGGAGGTGACAACAACAGAGAAAAGTGTTGCTTCGGCAGGAAGAGGAATTAAGGCCAGCATTTGTCTAAGGAAATCAATTGTTTCTTTGATGTGAGAAAGTAAATCTCTGAAAAAGATTGAGTAGGTTGAAAATCAACGATTTTTTCAGTCGGATGACAGTTCACTGAAACAATGATCTTCCTTGATTATCATCCTTTTTAATTATGGCCCCAGATAAAACCTGCGAGGTTCCATAATCGCCACAATGGCCATATGATTGATATCACTAGATATAATATCTCCCATTTAGCCAACACTTCAGACAGTCGGACCTCTAATTCGACGACTTTAATCACATGAAAACTCAAGTGATTGAACAAAACATTAACTAGAATGACGCCCAGCAAGAGATTTGTGAAAGATTTCGGGAAAATACTTAGCAACTAAATGTGCTTTATACACATGATATCAAACCTAACAATTAACAGTTTCGTTTATAGATTTCTTCATCAATTATGTAATATCTATTTACAAGAACTACGACTTCCTTTTAAAAATGTGATTTTCCGATGCCAAGTTTAATGTACTATTGTTTTTAAAAAAAAAGTCTGTACACGGGTAGTAACGTCGTCATATCGAGAACCGTTAAGTACAGTGATTTTGTCATAGATTGGTTAAGTTGGTTATGGTTTAGTTAGGTTACTTCCTAGAACGATTGCCTCATTTCTTTTCAAACGAGTAAATACAAAGCAAACAAGATGTTTGAATCTATATTGTAAGTCAAACGATCTACATTGAAATTGTTGCTTTTAAGAAATTAACGCAGGATAACCAAAATATCGAAATTGATATGGTTTGGTTAAGCGATTGACATGGTTCAGTTAAGTGTCTAGAAATCCGTCATGGTTTTGATCAAATTTGTCATGGTTTCGATCCAAATTAATGCATATTTTTTCACCTTAATAATGATAGTTTGTTTGAAAGCGCTTGTGAAAAGACGAAGTAAG
The DNA here is from genome assembly GCF_021869535.1 of Mytilus californianus. Taxonomy (NCBI): domain Eukaryota; kingdom Metazoa; phylum Mollusca; class Bivalvia; order Mytilida; family Mytilidae; genus Mytilus; species Mytilus californianus. The sequence goes on along the minus strand of NW_026262745.1, from coordinate 50,841,094 downwards.
TAAAACACAATTTACCAATTGACTAAGAAGAAAAAAGCTTTTTAACCAGATTTGGTTGGCGTAATCGGCAAATCAAACATTATACATTTTATTTTTCATGTATTTCCTAAGATAGAATTTATACAGCCACTTTTTAACTGGCATTCGGTAAAATCGGCTTCTGTTTCACCTAAAATCTTTCCTCCGTGCGACTATGGTGAGCTCTGTCGGGAATATTGTGTGAGGCGTCACTAGTCAAATGGTTAAAGACGTCTACTTAAAGTTGCAAATTGTAGCAGCTAGTAAAACAATAATTTTTGTTTTACATTTTTTCTAGCAAACTATACATCTGTTGTTTTTATTTTGAACCCGGCATATTATGTCTATGATGAATGAATGGAGATTTTGGGATTATACTCCCATGATACAATAACCCAACTACAAAACTAACTAAACGATATCGAGAGGGCACCATATAGCCATCAACCCTCCACAGGACAAAATGTTAACATGGGCAACAGTTAAAACTTATTTTTTAATAAACTATAAATGAAATAACTATGAAAATTACTTACAAAGTTCTGAATTTAAATATATGAAAGACCACAATTTCGAATTAGAGTTAGGTCAATATAATGTACATTTGTATCAATTATAAATTACGAAAGAAACAAAATAAAACATTACGTTTTTGTCATATTGTATAAATGTATTATGTAGTTTCACTTAACCCGTTTAAGCTTGTTTCTTTTATGCAATGAAGTTTCGATAATATCAGAAAAAGCTCTGTCGATATTGCATTTAGTACGAGAAATCGTTTGAAACATTATTAAATGTGATTGAAAAAAAAATCAAAATCCAAGATACACGTGTTATTTTGTTTGGTACAAGTACATTTAAACTGTGAACGACCTTATTTTTTACCCGGCTAAACAAGAAATCATTGTTCTTAATATTAGAGAATAAGATGATTAAAGATGAATATTGATAGCAGAATTTCATTCTGAAATAATAAAAAGTAACGTTTTGTCTTGGATTCATGATGATTTTTTTATTAGTTGTTATTGGCTTGGAACTAATGCTTCCAGTAAATGCGAGTTCTCACAGATCGATTCTTTGTGTCTTTAGTGTTTATGTTACTTGAATATTTTTGCTTTGTATCGATCGGAGGTGTCAAGTCCTTTTCATCTGATTTTTACATCGCGATGACCGTGAGGGCATTCCTATGTATTGTTGCCGACGAGATTTCTACTTACGTAACTTTCGTGTTTGACTGGTAACCGATCTATATACGCGGACATTATCGAGTGCAAAATAACATTCCTTATCGCTTGTCATAAATTCATTTTTTCATTGAAAACTCATAAAAATATTTTTGTTTAGAACATGAATTAATAATATGAAAATGTTTGTCGTTAGAAATATATATATAAGTAAAGATTCATTGAAAATATCTATGCACACGTACAGAAAAATTGTAGTAACGCATGCGGAAGAATATCTGTTCTGTTCTGTTCTGTTCAGGTATGTACCTCCATTTATATTCGGAGCACTCCACTTATCGGATGAGCAATTTTAAAATATTTACTTAACCGAAAAAGCGGATATCTTTATATTTACAATAATATGATAATAATATGAATATAATTCAAAAATAAAATGAGTTAAGGTGAATTAAATAAGAGTTTAAAATGTCTTTGGTGCGTTAAAATATTAAAAGATATTAATAAAAAATAGTATGTACACAGCACAAATTGCGGCAATATGATTCAACTTTTTGCGGGAAAATATGAATGCCTGCTCAAATCCAATCTATTAGAAAAATCGAATTATCACAGAAGAGTGTCCACCATGCACTTGCACTGCACTATTATTAGAATAGTAGAATAGAATGATATGCAAATGGATAAAAATTATATATACATGTAACTGTTATATACAAACACTGATATAATATATACATGACAACAAACCAGAGTACTACTATACTGATTTGTATCACTACAATATAATAGTTATTACGGTGACGTTGAATTCTCTGTCATTTATTCATCATCCACGCACGAACTTGTCTCAGAAAAAAAATATATATCTGTACATTATTATAACCTCACTTTCAAGTATACTGATGAGATTTTTTTTCTGACACAAGTGCTTGTGACCATCCACAAGAACTTGCGGTCATCCGATGTTCAGTACTTCAGTACTTTGATTATAGTTTGTTCTAATTTGTTGTACTGTTACACCACTGCCCAGGTTAAGGCAAGGAGAGGGTTGGGGGCCCGCAAACATGTTTATCTAGGCCATATTATGTATGTGCCTGTACCAAGTCCAAAGTCTGTAATGCAGTGGCTGTCGTTTGTTACCATATATCATATTTGTATTTCGTTTATTGTTATGAACATAAATCAGGCCGTTGGTTTTCTCATTTGAATTGCTTTACATTAAATTTTGTCTGAGCCATTTACAGTTTACCAAGATATATGGGTTTTGTATATTGTTGAAGGTCGTACGGTGACTTATAATTGCTAACATCTACATCATTTGGTCTCGGGTTGACAGTTGTCTCATTGGCAATCATACCGCATTTACTTATTATATATGACTATGTGCTTTCTTATGTCCTTTTGTATTCCAAATAAAACCACTTTTACAGAAAATTGCCCTTGGAATGCATTAATATATTATCATCGTGATTTCTTTGCACATACGTGTTCTATGATGATAACTATAATGATAGTATCTTAAATTTACTGTAGACGACTTACTTTCTCGAGCTATGTATTTTCACGAGTATAAGATCAACGTTAATATGTGAGACTTAGATCTACTCGTATGGGAACAAACCAACAACATTAGAAAATGGCGACATTATATTGCCTCGAAATAGGATAGAATGGGATAAACGATAAAAAAAAAGTATCGGCGAAAATATTTTTTTTTAACAGTATTTCAAAAGTTGTATAATGTCTGTTAATTAGGTTTTTACACTTTTCTGTGGAAAAACCTATTGTATTTGTTCCGATTATTAGGTCTTTCCATTTTTCTGTGGAAAGACCTATTGTATTTGTTCTGATTATTATTTTTTTATTCCGCCAAATTTTGTTATCGCGTAAAATTTTTGTTTCGCAAGATGTCGCTAAGATATTTCTTATATAGTATCATACAGTTTATGCGCTTTTTATTTTTATCCATTCTAAGCCGAACAATTTTCTTTGTAAGAGTTAGCTCCTTGTTCACTGTTTATCAAGTGTGTGGATCTTCTTCGTAACAAAAAAAGATAACGACAAAATTTTTTTTCTAAATTGTTCGTTACATCCTCAGAAATTTTTGGATAATTTGGATCGAAGCGATTCGATGAAATTTTAAAGGAGTTATCTACCTTTACCAAATAAATTTGTCGGTATATTTTTTTAACTCATAAACCATTAACCGTATAACCCTGGAATCTTTTTATTTGAGGTCCCTAGGTCCTAACTTAGAAAATGAGTTCAAGGTCAAAGGACAAGGTCAAGTTCTCAATTTTGACTTTTCCTTGTTTTTGCAGTTTCTCAAACACTTTTAAAGATATATATGAAAAAAAAACAAGTGCAAAATGTTTGCTTTATTGTAATGAAGATATGTTACATTTGGTCTGAAACAATCTAATGGCATCTTATAGGAGTAAGTGCCCCTGAAATGTCCAATTATAAGGTTAATTGATTATTACTTCAACTTGGTTCATTATAAAGCCATATGACCTTTTACAAAAGGTTGGATGACATATGACCTTGAAGAATGACAACCGGAAGTGACCTTGAGAAAACCGGAAGTAGCCATTTTTGCACTTTCTTCATGGAAAAGTACTCGGAATCCGTATATTTTGTAATTTTAATACATTAACTTATCACTGAAGACTAGAAATGACTTTCGATAAACCGGAAGTGGCCAATTATCTCCTGGGTTACAAGCAAAAGTATAAAGAAACTATATATTTGTGGAATCAGTGTGAAAAAAACTTTTATATGAGACCGGAAGTGACATTTATTTCACCGAAAGTAGCTAATTATCTCCCTTATTTCACTCAGAAGTATATAGAAACCACTCATTTATCGCATCAGTATGAAGAAACTGATGATAAGATGCCAATTTTAACTTTGAGTACACACGAACAAGCTTCTTTTCAATAAATTTCAAAATTGCTGTAGAAAGACCTTCAATTGGTTTTTTTTTTTTTTCTTCTTCCGCCAAACCCTTTTCTGGCGGTATAAAGTTGTTTCGCAAGATGTCGCTTAGATATTTGGAATATGATATCGAACAGTTATTGCGCTTTTTAAACATATTTCTTTAAGGCGAAGAACTTTTTTATTGTAAGAGTTATCTCCCCAAACACTGTTTTTCTTTTGAGTTTATCCCCTTCGTAACCAAAAAAGATAACGACAAAATTCTTTTTCATATTTGTTCGTTACATCCTCAGAAATGTTTGGCTGATTTGGATCGAAGCGATCCGGTGAAATTTTATAGGAGTTATCAATTAAATTTGTCGTTATGTTTTTGTAACTCACCATAAACCGTAAGCCGTATAAACCTATAGTCTTTTTATTTGAGGTCCTTGGGGCCTAAATTACAAAATGAGGTCAAGGTCAAAGGTCAAGGTCATGTTCTGAATTTTGTCTTTTACTTGTTTTTGCATTTTCTCCGATATTTTTATCGTTATATATAAAAGATCTAGTGCAAAATGTTTGTTATATTGTGATGAAGATATGATACAATTAGTCTGAAGCAATCCAGTGACATCTTATAGGAGTTATTGGCCCTGAAATGTTTTATTTCAAGGTAAATTGATTTATTTCTTCAGATTGGGACATGATAAAATCATGAGATCTTTTGCAAAATGTTGAGTGATATATGACCTTGAAAAATGTCAACCGGAATTAACCTTGAGTGAACCGGAAGTAGTAATTTTTGCACTTATTTCAGGTAAAAGTACATAGAAACCATACATTTTTTTGAATGGCATACATTAACCTATCATTTGAGACCGGAAGTGACATTTTATAAACCGAAAGTAGCATATTATCTCCCTTTTTACAGGCAAAAGTATATATATTTTTTATTTTCTTTGGTTACATCTTCTGACATCAGACTCGGACTTCTCTTGAACTGAATTTTAATGTGCGTATTGTTATGCGTTTACTTTTCTACATTGGCTAGAGGTATAGGGGGAGGGTTGAGATCTCATAAACATGTTTAACCCCGCCGCATTTTTGCGCCTGCCCCAAGTCAGGAGCCTCTAGCCTTTGTTAGTCTTGTATTATTTTTAATTTTAGTTTCTTGTGTACAATTTGGAGTATAGTATGGCGTTCATTATCACTGAACTAGTATATATAATTGTTTAGGGGCCAGCTGAAGGACGCCTCCGGGTGCGGGAATTTCTCGCTGCATTGAAGACCTGTTGGTGACCTTCTGCTGTTGTCTGTTCTATGGTCGGGTTGTTGTCTCTTTGACACATTCCCCATTTCCATTCTCAATTTTATAAACCATATATTTTGGAACCAGTTTGAAAAAAGCTGTCATATGAGACCGGAAGTGACATTTTCTAAACCGGAAGTTGTCAATTATCTCCCTTATTTCAGGCAAAAGTCTATAGAGACCATATGTTTATTGAATCAGTATGAAGACGCCAATAGTAACTTTGAGTAAACAAGAAGTAGCTTCTTATCAATTATTTAGAAAATTGATGTGGAAAGACCTTCAATTGTTCTTTGAACAATTGGTATTTAATTTTGATAGTTACTCTCCCATCATACACGACAGGAATCACAGAACTGAACCATGTCGAACATGAACTAAACCATGACACTTCTGTACCAAACCATGACACCGAATTTTCAGTAATCTTAAATTGGGTGCAAATGTAGCTATTTTGAGGAATAAATGACGACAGTTTTATATTATAACGAAATATGTGATGTAACAGACAGTAAACAAATCACTTTTTTTTTGCATGGGAAACGAATAAACAACTTTTAAATTTTGACATACGCAAGCATTATTCTGTATAAAATTATTAACTATATGATACAAATTGTAATGCACTAACATATTAGCTATAAACAAAGATACTAACCAGCTTGAATTTATGTTCAAAAGTTCCTACACCAAAAAGTGGAATGTTTATATTGTGTCATTGTTTGTCATTAAAAACACTTAACACAAATCATGTCCAACTTTACCAAACTATGACAAAATCACTGTACTAAACGCTCATCGATATGACGACGTGACCACCGTACTGTATCTAAATCCGAATTTTCTTGCCTCGGATAAATACAAACAGGATTCAGAATTTAGTCGATTACATTTTTGTATTTCTGTTTGAATATCTTTAGTTTGGAAAGTGGCGCCAATCAACAACTTTTGGTTCAATGATTTTTGTGGCCATTTGCTTTTTATTAATGTATGCGAATAAATAAACTTCAGTGATCGCTTTATCAAAATGGTCAATGGGTGTGTATTATATTGAAGACTTCATTGTTTCATGGATATTGTGAGTTGAAATGAAAAGTTAACGTTTTCTTTTGAATGTGATTTAGTTCGTCTAGATTCCTGAAATAAGTAAGCTTAAAAAAAACTCACCAAAGAAACAATGCTCATAATTTTGTACAACAGACACACGTTTTGATTACAGAAGACTCAACAAAGAGCTCGAATCAGAAAAATTAAAAGGCCAACTAAAGGACGAAGAAAATGATTCTCTACATTTTGACCAATCATTCTTGTCGGATATTTTCAGTCTAAAATCTGATATCCGTTAATCCCGATTTGATACGATTGTACATATGCATTGAGCTAGCTTAAATGGTATATTGATAAATTGTATGTTAAGAAGGACGTTTTTAAAAAAAGCAAATATTATGTGGAGTCAGTAAGTTTATAGAAAATATAGGTATGCTGGAACGATTTCGGGAAACTTTGTCAAGTTTTTCCGATTTAGTTTTTTTACTATTATATCACATTAACTTTCCTTCTTCAGGTTACAAGGAAGTAATTATTTACATAGGCGACAATGGTAGCCTTTTTTGGTCCTGCGTTTTCACTATCAAAGATCCATTGAAAAAAATTTCGAATTCTGAATTATCAACACCTTTGGGTGTAATTGAAACGGCAAAACACATATGACTGTGCAGCTTTTTTGATAGAAAAATGGCATTTTCTAAGGGTACTCAACGGTTCCGGAATTTTCGAAATAGTATGAATGAAGAACACCCCTTGCTAAATTTGGCACAGAAAATGTTGCTCGTCACAGAGAGTTTTCTCTAAATTTCTCGCTATTTGTAAACCAATGGCCAACACTCATTTCTCACTATTTCAATTTTGATTTCTAATTACCAAGGCAGCAGAAAATAAATTTACTTCTACCTATTATCTTGGATGTGAAATCTAGGTGGCGCCAGTCATCTTTATTTACTTCCTTTTAACCTTTACTGACACATATTGAAATAAAATCGGACAACCTTTACATAAGTCGATTACTATATACCCCTGCTGCTTAAGTTCAAATTTTTTTATGAAAGATACAATTGTTCACCATTTAAAATGACTTTCTTTACAGGTACCCCCCTTTGCAGAAAAATTTACTTTTTACAGACTTGGGGCCATTGACCAGCTTATTTTGATTGTTTGGCTATGTTTAAAACGCGGTTTTTGATTAATGAAGTTCGATTAAGGCTATGAAAGACTTTAGGCTGATGATTTGATAACTATGTTCAACTTATATGTCTGTATCACGAATATATGAACACCGTTGCATAAGAGTCAAAATATTTTATGAAATAGACTATAAAAATGCTGAAACTAAGAATTTATCATTGCTGTTATGTGTTTTATATGAATCGTGTTCAGAATATTCAATTCGACGATACTAAGGAGAAACATGTATAGCCTGTGATTTTTTACCTAATTTTAATATTTTAGGGGCATTTTGGCACATTTAAACCATTAAAAATACAAAAATTTCGCTAACGTGAGCAAAAATAGGCCCCCCTTTTTTTAGATATGCATTAATCCATGCAGTGTTATCGAGGATGAGGAGAAATGATTAAAGACAGAGTCCTTGACGGAATTCTCGTTCTTACAGTAGGTTAAAGAACCCTACCCCTTAGGCAGAAGAATACAAAAACAGTAAAAATTTGATATAGACTATAGTTTCATGGCGATCAGCAATTTTCTTCTGATACAGTTTATCACTTAGTACCTCATTAATTTACCAATCCAATTTCTAAAATATCTCGAAAAATACAGTGATGCGCCAGAAATCGTTATTTCGCTTTAGGTTACAAGGAAGTAATTATTTACATAGGCGACAATGGTAGCCTTTTTTGGTCCTGCGTTTTCACTATCAAAGATCCATAGAAAAAAATTTCGAATTCTGAATTATCAACACCTTTGGGTGTAATTTAAACGGCAAAACACATATGGTGCCGCAGCTTTTTTGATAGAAAAATGGCATTTTTTAAGAGTACTCAACGGTTCCGGAATTTTCGAAATAGTATAAATGAAGAACACCCCTTGCTAAATTTGGCACAGAAAATGTTGCTCGTCACAGAGAGTTTTCTCTAAATTTCTCGCTATTTCTACACCAGTGTCCAACACTCATTTCTCACTATTTCAATTTTGATTTCTAATTACCAAGACAGCAGAAAATAAATTTACTTCTACCTATTATCTTGGATGTGATCTCTATGTGGCGCCAGTCATCTTTATTTACTTCCTTTTAACCTTTAACAAACACATTTTGTTTACTCTTCAAAAGTCATTTAATTTGTTAATCCGAGCACATTTTTTTATGTCTCTAGGAAATATTCAAATAGTTCTCTTTGCATCTTAATTGTAGTTTTTTTATGCTGCGCGATAACGGCATTTCCAGAACGTTTTGTCAAACGGTTCAATTATGAAATTTTTTTTATGTATGGAACGCCATTCACGTTATAAATATTATTGTTGTTTGAGAGTTCTGATATTTTGAAACATGTATTTGAAATTTGGTAATAATTTCATTTGTTATGTATTTAATTTGAATGTAGATCTAGATAATACTTGGAATCTACTAAATCAACGTTTCGGGTCAGCAGAGTAATTAGAATCTTCTTTGAAAACAAAACTTTCAAATTTGCCAAATATGATAGACCGTAAAGTTCTGTACGACTTTCACAATGATCAATGAAAGTCAGGCTGTGAATACACTTGAAGAATATAGCGTGTTATGTTCATACTTAGACCCCTCACTAGGCATTAAACCGATAGTTCAAAAACTACCAACGTTTATTAAAGATAAATGGATCAACAGAGTAGTGAATTCCAAGAAGCAGACTCATTTTGTCCTCGTTTAAAATTGTCTTTTTGACATTGAAACATCTTTTTTTATTTATATTGTGTCATAGATCAAACTTATTCGTTCAGTGTATATTTACTTGTTTTTGTGTATTGTCTTTTTTATGGAGTTAAGCCATTTCAATTTATATCTTATTGTGTGTCTTTTTATGTTGTAATGTTATACCACTGTTTCAGGTTAGGGTGAAGGTTGGTGCCTGTTAAAACGTTTAAACCCGCTGCATTTTTATGCACCTGTCTTAAGTCAGGAGCATGTTGTTCAGTGGTTGTCGTTTGTTGTTGTGGTTCATAAGTGTTTCTCGTTTTTTATATAGATTAGACCGTTGGTTTTTCTGTTTGAATTGTTTTACACTAGTCTTTTGGGGCCCTTTATAGCTTGCTGTTCGGTGTAAGCCAAGGCTCCGTGTTGAAGGACGTATTTTGACCTATAAATGTTTATTTTTTACACATTGTGACTTGGATGGATAGTTGTCTCATTGGCACTCATACCACATCTTCTATTTATATCAAATGATTTTCCCGCCTTTGAGTGAGTTCTTAAAATTTATTGTAGAAATTAGTGTCATTCGAAACGACCCAAGCCTTCTCTTTGAAACACATAACGATCAGTCAACAAAAAAACCAGGTTACAGTAAACCGCAAAATACCACGAAAAAACAAAAAGATCAGTATTTCATATCAGCACATAAGATGAATGTAAAGTCTAAGGACTCAACAAATGCCTGTTTGATTCACATTAGAACCAAACACACCTTCATTGAGTGCAAAGCTTTCCAGAGCAAAAGTTTGGAAAACAGTTAGACTCTGCTACGAAGTCATAACATTTGTTTACGTTGTTGTGAGACGTCAGACCATTTCGCAAAGCGTTGTCAAGCTTAGATACAGTGTGACATATATAAAGCTTCAACTCATTGCACCGCTTTTCATGCAGACATTATCCATAATACAAATCATAGAACTGATAATGCTGTACCAAAGCATTGCGAGGAGACACCAGTAAGCTCTCGTTGTAGAGAGATTTGTTGTACTCCTAGCTTCACGGGCAAATCATGCGCCAAGATTATTCCAGTGCGAATATTTCCGGACGGACACTCGGACAAAGCTGTTTTCGCATATGCAATGCTAGATGAACAGAGCAATAAGACTCTAGGAAAAACTTGTTTGTTTGACAGCCTATCTGTGGACTCTAAAACAATTGACCACCAGACGGAATCATGTTCCGGAATGTCGACACGTAGTGGACGGATTGAAGGAAGAAATTGGTAGTTGAAAGCGTCAGTGATAATCTACAAATGAAATTACCACCTGTTATAGAATGGGACAATATTCCAGACAATCAAGCTGAAATTCCGACACCGGATGTTGCTTGCCATTACCCACACTTGCATGACATTGCTCACCAATTACATGAACACGAATCTTCTATAAAATTATGTTGTTCACAACGTTCTCGAACAAAAGATAGGACCTCCGCGGTCACCTTTTGCACAACGTTCAACCTTAGGCTGAACTATCATTGGCGATGTTTGTCTCTTTGGACAACACTGTCCTTCATTAACCGAATATCACCATAGATAATGGGCGCCCAACAAGTTTGAAACCATGTGAACAACTGGTTAACATTCGCAAAACCTTCATAAGTAGTGAAAAACCCCAGTTAACAAAATGGAACATTTTCGAAACTACTAGTCAAGACAATAAGCCCGGACTGTCAATTGAAGACCGTAAATTTCTAGACATTATGGACAAAGAATTTCAACTTGGCTCTGCTGATGGTAAATGGAAATCGCCATTACCTTTCGGTTCACCACATAACACTATGCCAGACAATTATCCTCTTGCGCTTAATCGTGTCAAATCTTTGGATGCTTCACTGCATAGGAATGAAACAAAGAAGCAGCATTTACTTGAATTCATGCAGAAAATTATTGATAATAATCATGCAGCAATCGCCCTATATCTACCTCCTGACACAGAACGTTGGTACCTCCCATTGTTTGGGGGTGTATCACCCTCGCAAGCCAGAGCAAATTCATGGAGTCTTTGACGCATCAGGAAAATTCAACAATGTTTAACTGAACGACCAGCTGCTTCAAGGTCCTGATCTCATCAACGGCCTTCTCGGAATACTATTCGATTTAGAAAAGAGATGGTAGGGGTAGTTGCCGATATTCAGCAAATGTTCTATTCATTCCTGGTACAAGAAGATATTGTGATAGAAAACCCACTTGTTAATTACCGTATGCGTGAACATGTCTTTGGGAATCGACCTTCGCCCTCCATCGCTATGTATGGATTACGTCGAATAGGTGAATTAGCCACTGAATCTCATGGTGACGATGTGAAGAATTTTATTATCAATGATTTCTTTGTTGATGATGCCTTGAAGTCTTGTCCGTCAAGCCAAGATGCTATTGACTTGATTCTAAAAACCCAAAAAATCATGAAAATGCACGGTAATTTGCGACTTCATAAATTGCTTCCAATAGCAATGCTGTTAAGGATACGTTGGAACCGGGAGTCTTAGCAAAGGGACTCATCGATATGGACTTTGGAAAGACTCGCCTATCCAGCGTAGCTTAGGTCTGCTGTGGGATTTAGGATATGATGTCTTCAAATTCAGCATCTCTAATGAAACTTAATCAGCAACGAGTAGAGGCATACTATCAGTTTTTAGAAGTCTTTACGACCCAATGGGATTTATCTCCCCAGTTACTGTGCAAGGCATTTAATCATTCTTCGAAAAATTGTGTTTTCAACATGTGATTGGGATGATCCGTTGTCTGAACATTTGTTGACAGAATGGAAAAAATGGAGTCAGAACTTACCTGACTTACAGGATTTGCGCATACCACGTGTTATCGTAAAAATTTTTAGCGATACTTTTAACAAGGAACTATTGATTAACTGTGATGCGTCAGAACTTGCCATTGAAGCAGTGTGTTACCTTCATGTTAGTTATTCTGATGGTTCTACTTCTACTGGATTTGTCCTAGGTAAAATCAAGGTTGCACCAGCAAAATGTACCACAATTCCGAGACTAGAACTCTGTTCTGCAGTGCTAGGGGTTGACAGCGCTCAGATTGCAGTGGACCACTTGCAGACCAATCTTGACAACATCGAATTTTTCAATGATAGTCGAGTAGTATAAGGTTACATTTACAATGAAAAGAGCCGCTTTTTCGTATACGTAGCCAACCGTGTGGTAAGGATCAGAAGTTATAGCGAACCAACTCAGTAGCTCTATGTTCGTTCCGAAAAGAACCCCGCATATATAGGAACGATAGGTATTCATCCCGCAGACTTACAGAACAGTCTCTGCCTACTTGGGCCAATCACAATTGAAGCACCTACACCTGTCTCGTCCGACAAAGATTCTGACTACTCACTCATTCAGCCAGATTGTGATGTGGAAATCCGTTCGAACAAAGTTGACATTGAGAATGTTGAACCGAATGGTCTTGTTTACTGTATTTGAGAAATTCTCTGATTGGAATAGTTTGAATTTTGCTTTAGCTACAGTTCGTAAATTCATTCAGCATCATTTAAATGTGAAGAAAATGTCAAACTTTCCTGTTGATCGTATTGAGCCAGAACATCCGCCTTTTTCGTCCTTCGGTGTTGACATGTTTGGTCCATGGGAGGTTCTAACAAGGATAACAAGAGGCTGTGCGGCCAACAGCAAACAATGGGCTGAACTCTTTACCTGTCTTGTAACAAGAGCCGTACACATAGAAGTTGTGGAGAAGATGTCAGCTTCCTCATTCATCAATGCCTTGCTCAAATTTCAAGCAATACGTGGTCCCGTCAGAAAATTTCGCTCAGATAGAGTCACAAATTTTGTGGGCGCCTTGAATGAATTTAACATCATAGAAGTAGAAAATGAACCGATTAAGAATTTCTAACAAAAGCATGGAATTTCATGGATCTTTAATTCACCACACTCCTCACACATAGGAGGAGTGTGGGAAAGGATGATCGGGGTGACTTGTCGTATTTTGGATGCCATGTTGCTTGAATATGGATCTCGTAGTTTGACTCATGAAGTACTCAACACATACGTATCCGAGGCTAGTTATATCATAAACTCTAGACCTCTTGTCTCAACATCAACAGATCCAAACAACCTATTTATTCTTTCACCCTTGACGTTACTCACTCAGAAATCTAATGTGTTGCAATCTAACATCATCGACGGTGACAATGTTGACCAAAAGGATCTTCTCCGTAAACAGTGGAAAAGGGTTCCAAATCTTGCCGCCATCTTCTGGAAGCGTTGGAAAGTTGAATACCTAAATGCATTGCAGAATCGAAGAATATGAACTTCTGTAGAAAGGAATGATTCACTAGGTGACATTGTACTCGTTTGTGACAAGGAACTCTCTCGCAATTCTTGGCCTATGGGTATTGTTACAATATCATACCGAGTGATGATGGACTAGTCAGAAAGGTAGAAATCAGAATGATTATAGATGGCAACCCAAAAACATTCTTGCGTCCTATCAGTGAAGTGGTTTTGCTTGTGAAACAATGATCGGTGTTAAAGTACATGTGACCTTTTGAATTTTGATACTTTTGCATTTTGAAATTATTGATGAACAATGTTTGGTCTTTTTAATAATGGATGAATGTCTAAATAATTTTGTAAATATGTTGCAAGTTTTTGCATTTTTTGATATTGTTGAGTTTGAGGTGAAATTTTGGATATCAGGCGAGGAATATGGTAGAACGATTTCCGGAAACTTTGTCAAGTTTTTCCGATTTAGTCTTTTTACTATTATATCACAGTAACTTCCCTTCTTCAACAAACACATTTTGTTTACTCTTCAAAAGTCATTTTATTTATTAATCCAAGCACAATGTTAGTAATTTTTTATATATCTAGTATATATTTAAATAGTTCTCTATGAATCTTAATTGTACTTATTTTTTATGCTGCGCGATAACGGCATTTTCAGAACTTTTTGTCAAACGGTTCAGTTGCGAACTTTTATTATGTATTGAACGCCATTCACGTTATAAATATTATTGTTTTTTGAGAATTCTGATATTTTGTAACATGTATTTGAAATTTGGTAATAATTTCATTTGTTATGTATTTAATTTGAGTGTAGATCTAGATAATTTCTACTGAGAAGCCATATTATCTATTTTGAGATATTTTCATGGTACGCCAGGTATTATAAACATGCAGATACAATCTTGTGATTTTGTACTGACGTTAAATATTTCAACTCAGTACTGGAACATGTCACATATTTGCTACTTAAATTGTTAATGTAGACTTCCACATCTGATAATGTTCTTAGCATGTTGCTATTTTATAAGGTATTTTTTCTGTAACAGAATCTACAATATTGTTTTATTTTTGCCTCGTCTTGACGGAGTCAAAAAGCGAGACATAGGTATGCTATTTCTGGCGGCGGCGGCGTCAACAATGCATTAGTTTCTTATTAGGTCTAGTTTATGGTGAACCACTAGTGGTAGGTCAATGATAGTTAGTATGCAGTTGAATAAGCATTGGCACATCTCATTACCATGGAGATTATTTGGCCCCGCCCCCTCAGTCATGGTTTATTGACTTTGAAACTTTGCTTAGTTTTTATGTATTAGTTTGTGATTAGGTCAGTTTATGGGGAACCACTAGTGGTAGGTCAATGATATTTGGTATACAGTTGTATAAGCATTGGCATATCTCATTTCAATGAAGATTATTTGGCCCTGCCCCTTCAGTCATGGTCTATTTACTTTGAAACTTTTGCTTAGTTTTCATGTATTAGTTTGTGATTAGGTCAGTTTATGGGGAACCACTAGTGGTAGGTCAATGATATTTGGTATGCATTTGTATAAGCATTGGCATATCTCATTTCCATGGAGATTATTTAGCCCCGTCCCTTCAGTCATGGTCTATTGACTTTGAAAATTTTGCTTAGTTTTCATGTATTAGTTTGTGATTATATCAGTTTATGGGGAACCACTAGTGGTAGGTCAATGATATTTGGTATGCAGTTGTATAAACATTGGCATGTCTCATTTCCATGGAGATTATTTGGCCCCGTCCCTTCAGTCATGGTCTATTGACATATTAAACTTTTGCTTAGTTTACAAGTTAATGTTTGTGTTTAGGTTTCTTTAAAGGGAACGACTTATGAAAAGTCAATGGTATTTGGTATGCAGTTGTATTAGCATTGGCACATCTCATTTCCATGGCGATTGTTTAGCCCTGTAGCTTTAGTCATGGTTCATTGACCTTGAATATTTGCATAACTTACATGTTTAAGTATTGTTATTTTAATTTCAACATTTGCATTATCAAAATAACAAATAGGCGAGATATATCTCTGTGTTAACAGTTTATTATATTGTAGCCATTACGGCAGATGTAAATTATACAACATCAACTTTGCAATAAAAATGATACCATGGTTAGCTGTCTGTATTTCTTGTGAGACAGCACAATAGGTATCTTTTTTATAACAATATCTACATTGGTATTTATTTTACTAGAAAACTGTATTCCACAGTAAATTGTAGCTTTAATGCTAAACCTTATTTCAGTCAGTATTTGATTTTAAATTACATTAACATTTCTTATCTGATATTCCTTATATAAAACAGACATTAAATAGCTTTCCCATTTTTTTCAAACATTTATAAAATCTTTGTCAAATTTTCATTGGGATCTTCAGTACATTTGAAAATCGAGGTTTCTAATAACTAGGAAAGCATATGTATGTGCAACTTTCGCACCCATCGCAGTGCCTGATATTTACTATATATTTTGGTGTCGAACATAACATAATTATTATGAAGAATAAAGCAACGATTTTTTTTTATTCGGTCTGGTAGTTAGGACTTATATTGTTCTGTCTAACAGTTAATTGCTTCAATTCCGTGTTTATGTGGAATATTTGTCTAGGGATTGACTACATCAAATGAAACTATTAAAGTCTTATCTTCTACGGTATTATAGAAACGCTCCAATATAATATATAAGTCGTCTTGTATAAAAAGTTGAATGTGCTTCCTATATTATTCAAGAATAAAATCTAAAATGTTACAGTGTCTATTGGTATCGTGTCTATTGGTATCAAATGCAGCACCTGCAATAATATGTCACCTTTTAAGATCATGTGGTGCAAATATATTTATGCAAGTTTTGGATTTATTACATGCTTCTTTGATGTTATGACTTTTGCGAAATTCGGAAGTTCAAAGAACTGAAACGTTTTACATGTAAACTTTTTGTGCGTCGTACCGATCTTTTGAGTTAAGCCAATTGCAACTGATTTTTACAGTTTGTTCTTTTACTGTGCTGTAACACCACTGTCTAAGGTTAGGGGAGGAATTTAGCGCTCACAAACACATTTAACCACTCAACATTCTGTATGTGACTGTCCTAAGACAGGAGCCTGGAGTATAGTGATTAGTTGATGTCTTTTATTTTTGTTTTCGTAAATTGTTTTTTTTTTTTTTATAAATTAGGCCGTTACTTTTCTCATTTCAATTGTTTCACATTTTCAAGGGCATTTTATAGCCGACTACGGTTATATACATAGTATATATATATAGGATTATATAGGGTTATGTTATGCAAATGGGAAAGACGTTACACAAGCAGTAAATCCAAGTCCCAAGAACAAAATGATTCATGTGCAGGACCCAACCATCCATTTGTTTTTAAAAAACATGATGATAAATAAAGAACAATAAGGTGACCATAGTATTTAATAAAGATACTGTCAAAAGTTGAATAATTGCCAATAAAATACGATAATTCGAAACGAATTTATGATGTAACTGTTACTTTCACTTTTATTTTAATTTCATTCGTTTTGAAATATTATGACGTCCAGTATCTATTTACGACGCCGCAAATAGAAACAACCATGTATTTGTATGCATATCTACGAAAAAGAGAAACCAGTAGGAGATTAAAAACATTTTTTTATAGGATTTGATGTTAAATTTACAAAATATATTTTTTTATATTGAATAAAGTATGTTCAACCTTCATTTTTTTGTATTTCCTATATAATGCAAGGTGTACAGGGTGTGGACAAAATTCTTACTTTTCAATAAATGTATGTTGGTGTGTGTGTTTTCGCGTCCTAAATATATATCAATGAAAGCATTGTTAAAATAACAATCAGACAGTTTGCCAATTTGTGGTAACTAATTGTGTAATTATACGTTCGATTTGGTGTTCTGCTTATGCTGTCAATGCACCTGTTTATCGAACTCATCATATGCTATTTTGTCTATTTAATAGCTACGATTAAATCAACTCTAAAACAAATAAAATTGTTGCTACTCGATATATGAACTCTGATATAACAATGTTTCTTACTTTTTAGTCTGGGATTTTCTCTCTCGTGAAAATGGCATGGTACAAATGTAATGTAGTGCAATTGCGTGTAATAAAAACGAAAAAAGACAACTCATTAAAGATACCCGACTTATAATATTGAACGACGGACGCGCGTTTCGTCTACAAAAGACTCATAACCACCTTTTATATATATAATTAAATTATGATCACTCACCACGGCATGTCTCAAGAAGTTGTTGTTCCTTAATAATGTATACAATCGTAGCAATTCCAGCAAATGTATATAACAACAGACAAACAACTGCTATTCCAAAAGATGCATGAAGGTTATGGTGCTTGAGGCTGCTCTTGAAATTTAATCCATATTCACATACCGCAACCATTAAACACGCGGCTACAATTACACATGTTTCATTTAAATATATTTAAGCTTCAGTAAACAAAATGTGAATGTCACACCATTACAGTATTAAAATATATTAGTTATGATGCAATATCAATGCATAATCAACTTACGTGTCGTATTTTCATATTGTTATTACTAAGGTAAATAACAGATGGCACTTATATAGCTAATATATAATAACATAACTTTTATTGACTGTATTTCTCAGGTGCGTATCAAGTTTTTTCAGGAATAGGCACAGAGATATCTTTTCATTATGTTAGAAAGGAATTTCTACAAAGATGTAACACATAAACTACAGTCGCAAACATTTCCCAGTAAGGAAACTGGATCCTTTGCATCCCCATTGGCCCAGATTCTTAAATAATGTTAAAGCATTATATCTCCATTACAACAGTCAGTTCTGTTGTTAAAGGACAGTCATTATACAATGAGTCATTTATATAAAAATTACCACATTTCATATATATTGTGTTGATAAAAATAAAAAGACCCATCCACGCTATTCCGTTTCGTTACCTCCACTGCATGATTAGATCGCCATCATTGCCATGCTTGCTCTTGTGTGTCGTAGTGACACCAAGAGTAAAATTTTGCCAGCTGGCGCTCCATCTCCTAGTAGGGTCACCTAATGCTGGACCGGTCGAGGTTGGATACCATACTAAAACGTTCTATTTGGGAAATCGAGTTATTTGGGTTGAGAACCATGAAAATTCAATATCAAAATTTTACAAGATCCTTCTCACAAAAGTCTTTTGGAGAACTGGTCTCGAGCTCGTGAAAAGGGACGAGGTGAGAAAAGTTTAACAAAAAGGTTGATTCAAGGTAAAAAAAAGAAACAACATGGCAGAATAGATTTAAAGCAACTGATGATTCGCAGATTTATTGCGATTATGCAGAACAACCAAAATATCACAATCAAATGAGAAAAATATTAAAAGGCTTAAAAACTTGGCCACATTCAACTCTTTTTTTCCGTTCATGACATGTATTGTTCAGTGGAATAGTCGAGGTAATACTTTAAACCTTATTGAGCTTATAGATCAGTTTTCCTTTGTTTTATTTTTTCTCCAGTAAACTCACTTAAACGGAAATGAAAATATTCCGTAAAGGGACATACAATTTATAGAACTTTCACTAATGAATATGAACATGCTGTCAGAGGATCAATTATTGTGCGAGGAACGTCATTCACAGTACGGTCGCCACAGATCTCCGTTCATGTTGATATCCGTTAAGTTCAGACAAAAATATTACATTATTTTCAGTCCACATCTCCGACGTTCAACTATTGATTACTAAAACTAAAGATGTAACTTGCAATCTAGATTATTTTTAGAGAGGAGTAACACTTGGAGATGATTTAAGTTATTCAGGATCTTGAACTTTAAACTTTTAATACAGTGTTAATGACCGCCACAAATATGAACGACGGTTAAATGGATAGTTTAATGTGAAATGCCATATACTGATCTGAGGAAATATTAACCCGAATAATTCAGTCGTTATATTCCGCTGCTCTACGATGGCTACATTAAGTTTTTATTGGTGGAGAAAGCCGGAGTGCCCGAAGAAAACCACCGACCTTCGATAGGAAAACTGACAATCCTAGTCAATTAAGATTGGAGTCGAGTGCACCCGCACGAGCGGGGTTCGAACTCACAACCTCAGTGTTGACTGGCTAGTGATTACAGTAGTAACTACTTAGACCACTCGGCCACCGAGGCCCCTCTATGTTATGATGTTATACTATTGTTTCAGGTAGGGTGAAGGTGTTGGGCCTATTAAAACGTTTAAACCTGCTGCATTTGTTTTCACCTGTTCTAAGTCAGGAACCTGATGTTCAGTGGTTGTCGTTTGTTTATGTGGTTCATAAGTGTTTCTCTTTTTTTATATAGATTAGACCGTTGGTTTTCCTGTTTGAATGGTTTTAGACTAGTCATGTTTGGAGCCCTTTATAGCTTGCTGTTCGGTGTGAGCCAAGGCTCTGTGTTGAAGGCCGTACGTTGACCTATAATGGTTTACGTTTACAAATTGTGACTTGGATGGAGAGTTGTCCTATTGGCACTCATACCACATCTTCTTATATCTATGTTTTATAAATTTTAATTAGTTTATGCTAATCTTTAATGCTTATATATTGTTATTTTTTTTTGTCCTAGACCGATTTTGAAATATGCAAACATTGCAGGGTCTAATTTGTTTTGGAAAAGTGTCCAAAAGAAGTTGCACGTATTCTAACTAGTCTCTGAGGGACTATTACTCTAAATCTTGTACACTTAATTAAACCCTGATTAATTATATTACTTTTAATTAATAGATACCTGAGGAAAAACAAGCAACAAACAGCAGTACTAATACATATAATTTTCTCTCAGTCCATG
Organism: Mytilus californianus; assembly: GCF_021869535.1. Lineage (NCBI taxonomy): Eukaryota > Metazoa > Mollusca > Bivalvia > Mytilida > Mytilidae > Mytilus > Mytilus californianus. The sequence goes on along the minus strand of NW_026262745.1, from coordinate 50,820,621 downwards.
CAAGCACGCCGCAGTACGGTGAAACAATAAATGTAAGTGCTACAAAAACCCAAGCTCCAGAAATTGACTTTTTAAAGTGATGGAACCAATCTGGAAAAAGTACAAAATCAGTTGTTTTTTATTTTAAACTTAGCATAATGTACTACAAGGATTCGCGTAAACATACCATAATATTTAGGGCGATCAGCAATGTTTTAATTAGTGTAATGCTATGTAAAACTTAATTGTATGTTGAAAGAAGATATCAAGGTGGAAATCAAATATTTAAAAAAGAGGGGCGAAAGATACCAAAGGGACATTCAAACTCATAAGTCGAAAATAAAATGACAACGCCGTGGCTAAAAAAGAAAAAGACTAACATACAAACAATAGTACACAAAACACAACATAGAAAACTAAAGACTGAGCAACACGAACCCCTCCAAAAAACAGGGGCGATCTCAGTTGCTCCTTAAACGTACAAAGGACAGAAAAAAACATAGTCGTAGGTAAAACACAAGACATGGTTCATAAATTATTGAGCAAACAAAACAAACCCAAAAGATAACAAAATAATACACGTCTGAACCATACTCGACCAAGTCTGAATCATACTCGACCAAGTCCTAACCAACCTTCACCTATTTCTGTATCTACCGGTATCTATTGTTTTTCATTAATTTAGGACAACAGTTATATCCTTTGGCTAGATATTTGAGCAATAATTTGAAATCCAAAATATATCTAATATAGCATTGAAATCATAATTTCACAATAAACATAATATAATCATCAACACCATATTCATTAACACTTATATATATATACAATGTATATCACCTCTAAAATAAAAATAAAAACAAGATGATCATAGGGTTTGATTTTTGGTCCGATGAAAAAATTATTACGAAACCAATATGTCAAAGTAGCCTAATACTTACATGGCTTCATGGTGCCAAGAAATATATCATTTGCATGAATAAAAATTTACAAATCTTCATTGATCAAGGAAAATTAACAATTTCATAAACTGTTAAGTGAATATATGTAGTAAAAAATAATTAAGAACTTTCTCTTATATTTTCAAACAATCATATACAAAATATTTGTGACTTTTTGTCCTATCACATTTGTGACTTTTTGTCCTGTGACTTTCTGTCCGCTTATCTAATAATATTGAGTCAGTCCAGTTTAGTTAATAACACAGCGAACATTTTTTTGTATTGCATATAAAGCAACATAAAAATAACTTTAAAATTACACCTTTGTCTTGTAAAACCAAGAATTAAATATTATAGAACTTCCATGGCAATCCTTGATAACATTATAAAAAAGGAATTGTGTTCCAAAGTTGCAGTACAAATTTAGGTTGATTAGTAAAGTTGTATCAAAATTAAAGACATGGCATACAAGAAGCACCTGAAAAAGGATTAAATACCTCAGTACAGGTGTGTTTTACAGGTAAAAAGAAAATCCTATTTTCCTTTAAACTCGTGTATTTGTTTTTCGTGTGAATTCAAAGGCCTTGTGATTTAACTTTTACAGGATGTTGTAATTTTCAAAGGATGTTATTTAAAATGTATTACTCTCTGACTAGGTGTGCTCTTTTTAATGAGAATGCCCGAAGCAGGAGGTATTAAATAATAGTTTACCATTGATCAGAAGAACAATTTTAATCTTTACTCTGATTTTTATCCCTTTTATATATATATTTTATGTGTGTGTGTACAGGTGCTGCTAGAATGTTTGTGCGTATAGAAATAAATTAAAATAAATAAAACAAATATTTTAACTCTTGTTAGGAAGATACTTTATGAAGGCGGGCAGTAAAACAAGTCAGAAAGAAGATCAGCACATAAGAGTGCTGACTGACATTTCGTTTTATATCCATTGAACAAAACTTTTATCAGACGTTAAGAGTGAACACTTAGATATAGTAAAATATCCAATTTAAAGGTTGCACTTTGTAAATACAGCTGTTTCACAAACCACGCCTTTTTGGGGGGAGATATATAATATTCATAGATATTTTGTTTTCTTTACGCACTAGTTCCAAAATATGATTTCTATGTTTCATCTCATAGAGACATAACTTGGAAATGTCACCGGTGTAAATACACTTGGATAGCGGCCAAATTGATTTCTGAGGAAGACACAAAATGAAAGGAGGGGTAGTACAGAATTTTAGTATAAGTTTAAACTCGTAACTGTTGAAAATATGCCGCACAGCCCTATGTTTTTTACCTTTGAAAAAAATAATAGTGCATATGAACTTTCCATACTAGGATATAATTCTTACGAAGCAAAATAGTAAATGTGGCACAGTTTTAGCCATAAAAAGATTTCCTATGTCTATAGTCACAGAAGTGCAACCTATATTTGGTTCATCTTCAGAGATTTTAATGAAATTAATTCAAATATCAAGTTTTATAAATATTAAACGCGAATTGAGAAAGGCCTGGCCCTTAACTATGATGACTCAGCATAAATTCACAGTTTACAGTATGCAATAGTTTACCTATAGACCTGTATGCAATGTTAATTCATAATATATACATATTTGTAATTTAGATAGTTAAAAAGTGCTTATATTTAAAAAATTTACTCTCTGCAGTCATTGAAACTCATAGGTCCTTGATGAATATTGTTGTTGGGTGTGTGTTTCTGTCCTGTCGAAAACCCACATGTAAGCCGTAACACCTAAATGTGCTTTCCTGTGACCGCGGCATAAAAAAGTACCAGCTAGAGATACAAAAATACCTCAATAAAACTAACAATACTGTGTTCTATCCTAGAAATGTACTAAATATTCCATATTCACAGAAACAGCAGAATTATATAGCAAATGTGAGGCCCCAGTTGCAAAAAACAGAGAAAAATCCCTTACCCCTGGGTCATAAAACAGATAATTCAACCTGTAAAGGCTATGATTTTCTAATCATAAAAGGTCTTTTGTAAAGACAACAATAATTGTGCTTTGAAGTTATGCAAAACACAGATTTTAGTGGTCAGTTCTATAAACGTTTAATGAATTCATATATCAGACATACAGCTTTTTAAATAAGCTTTGTTTAAACACTTTTAGTTCACATATTAGCCAAAGTATGTTAGATATATGGTTAGAGGTGATATTATGGTGGCAAGATTTCTAAACTGACCATTTGAGGCAGAAGTTGTGATTTTTAATAGCTAAATATGCATACAGTAAAATGTGAAGTGGAGACAGAGGCAGGATTGGACACTTTATATAATCTTGAATTATTTTTCTATATCAATGAATGTTAGTATAGTTTGCACTTTGTAAATACAGCTGTATCACAAACCACGCCTGTTTTGGGGAGATATGTAACATTCATAGATATTTTGTTTTGTTTACGTACTGATTCCCAGATATGATCATTATATTTCATCTCACAGAGACATCACTTGGGAATGTTACCAGTATAAATACACATGTATAGCAGCCATATTGAATTCTGAGGAAGACCCAAAGTGAAAGGAGAGGTAGTACAGAATTTAAGTATAAGTTTAAACTCGTAGAACTTCGGGGCATATAAATGTTGAAAATATGCCGCACAGCCCTATGTTTTGACCTTTAAAAAAATAGTATTGCATATAAACTTTCCATTCTATGATTTATCCTGTTGAACTTACTTTAAATAAAGCTAATACTAACAATGACCACTGCCCTTTCCTCGATCTTGATATCTATATCATTAACGGAAAGCTTAATACTAAAATATATGATAAAAGAGATGATTTTTCATTTCCTATCGTTAATTATCCATTTTTAGATGGTGACGTTCCCTTGTCACCATCTTACGGTGTTTATATATCTCAACTTGTACGATTCGCTCGTGTATGTAACAATGATTTAGATTTTAACGAGAGAAATTTATGTATTACTGAAAAATTATTACACCAGGGTTTTCGATATCACAAACTAGTCAAAACATTCACTAAATTTTATCATCGGTATAAGGACATCATTCGTAAATATAGCTCAACATGCAGACTTCTTATACGTTCAGGTATTTCACATCCAATTTTTTATGGAAATATTCTTTATAAAGCACAAAAATGTCAGTATTCACCTCTGAAGCTAACAAAACCTTTAAATAGACTTATTAAGAAGGGATATAGTTACGATACTGTTGTCAGGTCATTAAAGATTGCATATTTTGGCGTTAATATTGATTCACTTATAGGGTCTTTGCATCGGCACTAAACACATTTATTCAAAAACCAGTTGTTGGCATGACACGGGTTATGTTCTTCTCATATATGTTATGATGGTATGATACTAAACCCCTAACGGGAAGGATTGTGCCTGATATTCATATGATGAAGACATAATCTTTCAATCAGTTTAATTGAAGTCTGGAGCTGGCATGTCAGTTAACTGCTAGTAGTCTGTTGTTATTTGTGTATTATTGTCATTTTGTTTATTTTCTTTGGTTACATCTTCTGACATCAGACTCGGACTTCTCTTGAACTGAATTTTAATGTGCGTATTGTTATGCGTTTACTTTTCTACATTGGCTAGAGGTATAGGGGGAGGGTTGAGATCTCATAAACATGTTTAACCCCGCCGCATTTTTGCGCCTGTCCCAAGTCAGGAGCCTCTAGCCTTTGTCAGTCTTGTATTATTTTTAATTTTAGTTTCTTGTGTACAATTTGGAGTTTAGTATGGCGTTCATTATCACTGAACTAGTATATATATTTGTTTAGGGGCCAGCTGAAGGACGCCTCCGGGTGCGGGAATTTCTCGCTGCATTGAAGACCTGTTGGTGACCTTCTGCTGTTGTCTGTTCTATGGTCGGGTTGTTGTCTCTTTGACACATTCCCCATTTCCATTCTCAATTTTATTTTATGATATAATTTAACGAAACTTCATAGTAAAAGTAGCACAGTTTTAGCCGTAAAAGGTGTTCCTATAGGAAATTACATTGTCTATATTTACAGAATTGCAACATATAATGAACTGTTGTCAGTTCAACAAATTGCAGTACAGTTGAAATTATATGTTAATCTTAATATATATTCAAAAGATAACAAGTGACTTTATTACGTTGTGTTCACGTTATATACTTTTTATAAATACTGCAAAACGCTGCTTGAAATAACATAACGGATTATGCATGTATAGTATCATGTTGACTGGCCTTTTATTTCGTATGGATTTCGTACGATTTGAATTGCATGTACTCCAAATTTGATTTATTTCAAACCATTACTTACGAAATATTGAATATCATAAATTTCATTTATATTTGGAAAAACAAACAATTTTGAGATAACACAACTGTTTAATGTAAAGGGAAAGAGATATGTCAGTCTGTGAACCAGTTATCTATCCAAAATACCATAAGTAGCGGTAAAACCGACCCTGATAGGACATTATAGATACAAATAGTTGTATATACAAACATTGTGTCCACTGAAGTTCATATTAATGACAATGAAATTATTTATGATAAGACAAACACACAAAACAATAAATTTATGAGACATTTTTGGTTTATTATAAAATAATTGTATTGATTGTAGGAATATCGATTATACCACTGCATCGAGTGTGATACGATATTTCCCCACTCTAGTAAGTTAAATTTTCATATCTAAATCGAGAGACTCGGTTTATCAAAGATATTTAAAATAAAGTGCTTATAGTTATTTCTTCATCTTAACGAACACTGTTAATAGCAAATAGCTGTCGTGTTCACACCTTAAGTTAGCAGGATAAAAAAACTGGTCTGTACTGTAGAAATATGACGTATTTGACAAAGGCGCAATTTCTTCTCAGATTAGTTATTAAATACGTCGAAAACACCCTTTTCATGTTTTCTTAACCCAAAGAGTTGACTGTGGTATAGAAAATATGGTCATCCCGAAACCCAGATTATTCTGCAGTAAAGCTGGTTGTCCCTTTGACTTCTAGGGATGTATAAATACACAGCCACGTCCGATCGAAATGAGTTCGTGAATCAATGTCGCATACAATGTCTTGTATAAGTAGAGTTTGCATGCTTTCTGCATATTAAAGATTCACTGCCACAATTGTTTTAGATGTCCGTATGTGACCTGTTGGAAGTCAAATTTTTGCAATGATATCCAATGATACTATGAACACTTTTTAAAATGCATCTTTTAACACCTGGTAAAACAATCCCGCGTAACTTTCGTAGATTTCATGTAGACGACACACAAAAGCGGTAGCTGAAAAGGCCATGGGAGGAGGTGGACAGGGGGTCCCTGATTCCCACTTCCCTACAGCCCAAGTTCAACTTCCATCCCTACGTCCAATCCCCTCCCTATACACCCAATCCTCTCTCTCTCTATTCTCACTTCCCTCCCATTACTCCCAGACGAAAATCGGTCACTTTTCCACCATATCCCTATTTTTACTCCCCCGCTTCTTTCGTCATGTCCCTGATTCCCGCTTTCCATCCCCTCATTCCCATGTTCCCCTATATACCCTTCCCATAGAAAAGGCCAGTCTTCGGTCTCTATATAAAACGGGCATACTGGTTTGACTAAGTGTAAACAAGAATTTGTATAGTAAGATTATACAAATCATTGCTGTAAAAAGAAAAATTTTAATCATTTGCCAATCTTTGATCTAATGACACAGATGCTGCATGAGATATGTTTACAGAAAGGTTAATCAAAAAAGGGACAACCATTTTTGATATTCATGGTGGTGGGCAGGAGGATTTTTTTCAGTTTCATCTGTTGCTTTGCAAGCTTTATTTTCCTTGGCTTTGCGGTACGAAAATTTAGTTTCACTTTTGTACACACACACACACACCATTATTTTTGTATTTTGTGTTGCAGATAATTCATTTCCATCAGTGGGATGGGTAATGTTTTCTCATGTTCTTACAGACTAGGATATTATTTTCAAAATCCTGATGATTTCTGTACATGTAAATCTAAGGTCTGCACATATTAAAAAAAGAATCATAAGGACAATGAAAATAATGTTTTATTATTCCACACTAGTCAATTATACTTTACTTTCAAAATTTGAGTCTCATGTCTACATCATATGATCTCATATTGCTCGCCTGACACCCACTGTGCTGACACCACTTTAAAAAAAAATGATGATGAATCCGAATTAGTTCATTAGATATTATGACAAACAAAAAGTTTCCTCAAACCAATCATAAAAAATATGTTTAGGGCATTAACCATTTTAATTACATAATACTGTCATGACTGTTGGATTGGATTGGATTGGATCTATTTCAGCTATTTTGGTTGAAAATAAAGAAAAAAATATTGCTTTATCAAAATTTTCTATCAAAAATTTCTGATAAAGACAAGTTGATAGCTTATACATGTAATGTCTGTAAGGGAAACTCTAAGGTATGATAAGTATTTTTTGTTCATTTTTACCTTAACAGTTTTCAGACACTCTGGCTATTGTGCAGTACTGAATTGTGTAATAATTCATTACAGATATGTATAATTAATTCACACCATAAGGTTTTTATTTTTTAGTTTATTGTTTGTATAGATCAGAATTAAAGACTTTTATATTTACATGAAATGCACATTATCACAAGGAGTATGTATTTTTACAAGTCATTGATATCCCCCTCCCCCACCACCAACACCACAGTTTACGCCTGTACTTTAGAAAACTATATTCAAGTTAAAAACACAAAGGATTGATAAGTTGAATTACACATGTATGAGGATTGTTATAAATAATATTCATGAAAAATTTAAATTTTAGAAACAGGTTGAATTTATAAAGAAGTGCATGTAGTATTACCATTGAGACAGTAAGATAAACATTGCTAACTGCACAAACTAAAACTAAAAAGTAAAAATGATATAATGAAAAATAAATTCATTACTTTTGGGCTATTTGTCCTTTTCTGTAAACAATTATAAATTTAGTATCCTTATTTTTTTCAGATATTTAGTGTACACTGTCAGACTCAGATGCCACCATTTCATGGGATGAAAAAGGCTATTAATTTTCAGATAGGAATATTTAAAGGAAACACAATTCTAATTCACAGTATCTTTTGAACTTTTGACTGAAGAAATTTTGTGTCAACATTTGATAGTTTTTTTATATTCTGGCTTGAGTGATTGATCTATTAGACTTGAGTTAGTAGAACTATTTAGAATATATGTATTCAGATTTTTTTTTAAAAGAAGTTCACAGCATATATTTACCCTTTTTGAATATTCAATTTGTTTTCATTAATTGTATAAAAAATTCCTTTGTAACACAGCTATACTGGAAAGAATCCAATAAAGAAAAAACATATATATATGTTTCATTCATGATTGCCCGACGATATAAGAATGTTTTCTGTATACAAATTTCGTCTATGAATAAAGCTTTTGAACTTGAACTTGAACCCAAACCGTTTAGGAAATACGGGCGAAAAAGGGGCCAATAAACAAGGATTTTCTGGTTTTCCGACAATAACTTGAGTACAAGTGTATGGATCTCTATAGAATTGTACCACAAGGTTTCATGCCAAAAAAAGGAAGGTTGGGATTGATTTTGGGGGTTATGGCCGCAACCTTTTAGAAATTAGGGGCCAAACACAATACTTTTCTAAAACTTTGAATACATTTCTTATTTCTTGATCAATTTCAAGGGGGTTTAATTAAAAATCTTGAATTATTGTGGTTCTTTCGTATGCTGAATCTAACCATGTAATTATATTTTGGATTTTGGGGCCCGTTTTTAAATTGGTCCACATTCAGGTTCAAACGGTCAAAAATTAAACTTTCTTTGATTTCATCAAAAATTTAATCATTGTAGTTCTTTGATATGCTGAATCTAACCGTGTAATTAGATTTTGGATTATGGGTCCCGTTTTAAAATTGGTTCACATTAAGGCTCAAACGGTCCAAAATTAAACTTTCTTTGATTTCATCAAAAATTGAATTATTGTGGTTCTTTGATATGCTGATCTAACCGTGTATCTAGATTTTTAATTTTTGGTCCCCGTTTTCAAATTGGTCCACATTAAGGTGCAACGGGTCCAAAATTAAAAATTTGTTTGATTTCAACAAATATTTAATTTTTGGTTTGTTTTTTTTGTAATTCTTGGGGTTTTTTGATATGCTGAATCTAAACAGGTATTTAAATTATTTGATTTTGAGCCCAGCTTTTTAAAAGTTGATCCAAATCGGGGTCCAAAATTAAACTTTGTTTGATTTCAACTAAAATTTAATATATGGGGTTCTTTGATATGCCGAATCTAACTGTATTTAGATTTTGGATTTTGGGCCCCCTTATCAAATTGGTCAACACTGAGGTCCAAAGGGTCAAAAATTAAATTATTGGGGTCTCTGATATGTTGAATATAACCATGTATTTATATTTTAGATTGAATCTAACCATGTATTTAGATTTTAGATTGAATCTAACCATGTATTTAGATTTTAGATTTTGGATATTGGATAATAATAGGTAAATGTCCTATTGTCAAGAATATAATAAAAAGTATGGGCCACAGGGCTTTTTGTGCAAAATTGTCAGATTTTGTATAGATTATACATGAAAACCAAATTTTGTGTGATAGAAAAAAAACTAAACGATAGAATTTTAAGATAAAAATATAAGAAAATAGCTCTTCTAATGTGGTTTCTGAAAATAGGTAAATTCCTAACACATTCCTTTATAAAAGAAACATTATCATAGTTATCTCCCCTTATGTTGCAAAGTTGGAAAAAAAGTAATCATACAGAAAATATTCTGTATCTACAAGAACAGTGTAAACGATAAGATAAAAAACAAATTTCTTCAATTAGATGAAATGTCTTATAATGAATTAATTCTTCTCTCAAAATAATGAATTAATTCTTCTCTCAAAATTTGCATATTTTATTTAATATCTAGATCGATTGTGTCCTACTATTTTACTATCCAAGATGGCGGAAGACACCAAATCTTCATTAATTTTACCTGCATATCGTCTAAAAATCATTAGAAAAACAGATTCGACCACTTAATCTCCTGCAATACGATATTTATCCACTGATGCAGTTGAGCCTCGTGTTTTAACTGTCTCGAGTGGAGAAATATCATAACACACTCGATGCAGTGGTAGAATCTATATGTATAGACTAATTAAGATATCTGATAAATCAATCATATAAGATATCTTGTATAGCTTATAAGGTATATAATAAAGTAATTGTTAAAATGATATCTTTAAGAAGATTCTCTCCTAAACTATATAAGATATCTCAAGAAGAATACAAGATATCTGATATAGTATATACTTCATAAGATAAGATATCTTGAAATTGGAGAAATATAAGAATGACTTGCCATAAGCTTAATGTTGCCATTGTTCTTTTTTTAAAATTATCAACAAGATATTACTTTTTATTTTTCAGAGGTTGAAAAGCAGAAAATTTTAATGGAAAGAGAAAAATGAAAAATAACTCTTGAGATATAGGAGGAATGCGTTGATGATAGATTACAGATCTTGTTTCTTAGGAATGTTAACTGTCTCCAGGATTCAAATTTTACTACTTGTTTCATCAGAAATATATACTTGACGAGATGAGTAATAATCACTTTCTTGTTCTATTCATTTTAAGACAATGTCAGCTAATATTATTCTTTGACCAAGATACATACATACTGTTGGATTAAAATTGCTCTAATGTTGAAAAATGTGTTAAATAATAAATATAAAGATCTGCAAATAGTCTATAGCAAAATGTAACTTCATTGAAATACAGGAAATAAATATGTTAACAGTTGAGTTCAACCAGTTGTTGAAAATCTGTTTGCCCCATCAGTAGCAAATTGCTGTCTGTCGTCCTATACTAAATCATAAATCTTCTGATAAATCTCCTTAAAAAAACTACTGAACCCATTTAACACTAATTATACCCCCACGCAAAGTTGCGTAGGGTGTAATATTTTGACCCGTCTGTCAGTCCTGTTCTTGTCATCACAACTCCTCTAAAACCACACAACAGAATTTCAGGAAGATTTGTAGATAATAAGGACATACTAAGCAGATGTGCATATTGACATGATATTATGATACATTTTTTTTCTAGGAGTTATTCCCCTTTGAACTTACATTTCTTCAACAGCTTGTCAATGCAATTCCTCTTAAACCACTCAACAGAATTTCATGAAACTGGGTAGATAATAAGGACATACTACATGTATGTTGATGTGCACATCGACAGGAAATTGTGATTCAAGGTTTTTTCTAGGAGGTATGCTCCTTTGAACTAAGAATTTTGGCCTAAATATACTACTGCAATAGTTTGTCATTGCAACTCCTCTGAAACCACACAACAGAATTTTATGAAACTTTGTAGATAATCAGGATATACTATGTAGATGAGCATATCAACAGAAAATTATGATTCAATGTTTTTTCAAGAAGTTGTGCACCTTTGAATTTAGAATTTTGGCCTTCTGCAACTTCTCTGAAACCACACAACAGAATTTCATGAAACTTTGTAGTTTATGAGGACATAATATGTAGATGTGCATACCCACATGCATATTCTTATCAGTTGACTTTTGTAGGAGTTAAGAGTCTTTGAACTTAGGAATCTGTTCTAAGTTTTTGTTTGCCACCGTTTCACAAAAGGGCGTAAATCGTGAAAAAGGTCGTACGACCATGTTTACGATATGCGACCGTTTAACAAATATTTGGGCGTTTTTCAATAAAAACGAGAATTCTTGTCCCAGCCACTTTTAAAAAAATGTTTTTGGTCTTTTTCAGTACAATTAATTACATTTAACATTTTTAAGCAAAGAAACATACTATTTTTATAGGGATTAATAAGATATACATTCCTGAATGGTTAAAAATAACCAAAATGGCATGTCCCTAAGTCTCAAACTCAACATTCACACTCTAAAATAATGTAAAAAAAGGTAGAAATTAGTGTTAATTTTACTTCTTATAGGTTCTATAACTATTCAAAAGTATGTTTAGAGCCAACATATTTTAATAAACAGTTTTTTTTTTAATTTTAGCAAGTGTGTCCCTGACAAATTGTTCACTACGAAACGAAGTCATTAAATTTGCGAATAAAACAGTTTTATATAATCAATATTTGCAAGAAATGGACTGGATATAAACATTAGGGTCTTACAAAAAAAGTGATGCTTTTATAACGGCAATTAAATTGAGCTTATGAAATGGACCAGAGTGATACCGTACTTTTTCTAATGTCCACTACGAGACGAGTCAAATCTCCTTCAGTATCTGGTTTTAAAATTATGAAAAAAATATCAGTGTACAGCTTAGTATGTGCTTTGATGAATAGAATCATTTTTGTAACTATTGCAATATAGGGATTGTGGGAAAAAAATAAAACATGTGAATATGTACACCACGTAACGGTCAACTACGAAACAAGTTTGGGAGAAAAATGTTTCGTAGTGGACACTACCACTACCATGCAGTCGTTTTTTTACTCTTTTTTCAATTATATTCGTGCAAAACCAAATAACAAGGGTTATTTTCATGTCATTTTCAATATGTTTTTATCAACATAGAATAGGGTTGATGTCAACTACGAAACTTTTTGTCCACTACGAAACGGTTTTTGTCAACTACGAAACTCATCAAAATGTCCACTACGCAACATGAGTTGTACCTTCATATGTGAAGTACTGTCTAATCTTTATCAATAAAAAATGGTTCTCCAATTCAGAAAAATATGAGATCTTTCTAGTATATAAAAAAAAAACTAGAATGTCAATAGGAGACATTAAAATGTCATAAACAGTGTGTTTAGAAGCAGTTTCGTAGTGTACAAATGTCTACTACGAAACAGTACATAAATTATGAAAAAAATATCATTTTGAAGAGTATTTAACATTGCACATTTCATTTACAAACAGGTCTAAAATAGAGGTATTCAAAATAACTCTTGAAATAAAATTTTAGACAAGTTGATTTTTTCATTTTTTAGGTCTGAAATTCGCACTTTTATTGAAAAATTTACGATATACGACTTACGAGAAAAGAGATAATTTCAGCTTCCCAATTGTGAACTTTTCATTTTTATGTAGCAACATTCCAGCAGCGCCTGCATACGGAGTTGGAAACTTATTATTTAAGAAAAGAAAACGCACATTTGGATAACAGGCTTAAATGTGCTTGGTACTAAACAGGCTTAAATGTGTTTGATACTCAACAAGCTAAATGTGTTTGCACTATAGAAAGCTAACGTACATAGCTACATCTGTAAGTTGGATATTGACGTTTATTTCATATCGGTTAAGAATTAGCTTCTCTTATTGGATAACAAGGGGCCACATGACATTCTTTATTCTTAAGTAAAAAATTTCATCGGTCTTTAACAGAAAAAAAACGACCATAAAACCGGTCGTTAACGGACTTTTACATGTTAACGACCAGTGGGGCGTGGTTTCTCTGTTTAGAGTGATGTCCCTTTAATAAAACGCAATCGCGATTCGTTGATTATAAAATTATAGAAAACTTTATTTTGTATTCATATACTGAAAAATTGCACTTACATGAATGGCAGTGACTTATAGTTATCAATATGACTGATCTTCACTCTTTCCTATGGAAATCGTACAATAACTCGAGTTTGTTTTGAACCATTTGAATTTATGAGAATTTTTAAAAACATGGTTCCTCAATGAAATAAACATAATAGTCATATGAAGAACTGGTCATTATCGTGATACATGGACTGCCCGTCATTATCGCTTTCTTAGTCAATACCACTGTCCTGTGGGCAGTCCATATATCATGATAATGACCAGTTTTTCAATAACTATTATGTAATTCAGGAAATCTCATAATGAAATTTCATCAAATTTTAAATCGGCGGTATTTGTTAGAGGCAAAGAAGTATAAAAAAGGTATTAACAAAAATACTGAAGTTACGTAGTACGTGCTAATTAAGTATTTAACTCAATAAATACTTTGACAGTAATTACGTTGGGACAGGGTGTACAATAACATGCCAAAAAGTTTTGTAAAAAGGGGAAAAAAACCTCATTTTACTAAATCACTATTTGAAACTTTCGGATATGACTTTTGATTTTCGAACAATAAATTACTCTGACCAATCTACTTCCCTTTTTAAGAGGTTTAGCATGTATCTGACTAATTAACCATCGTAGTTTTAATTTACTTATTCGTATAATCGACACCTTTTCGATAATTTTGATAAACATCATCAAAGATACATGTACCTGGGTAATCATTTAATATGCCAGAGGATCGTTTCGTCTACATAAGACTCGTCCTCGTCAGTAAATCTGCAATATAAAGTGTAACATGGCTGAATTTACAAAGTAAGTATTGAAAACTAAATCAATATTCTTTTTTTTTTCCAAATCCTGCAATTGCTATCTATATATGCCAGATGTTTTGAAAATCTTCAGTTTTGTTTAACCACTTTTAGTATTAAATGTGAAGTATATTTACAGAAAGTTACCATCTTATTGATTACTTCTTGTATGTAAAGAAGTGTTCGTGGTTGGTGATAATTAAGCTACACCTAAAGATCTGCATAATGCATACAAGGAAGATGAATTTGGAGATATACATGTATGTATGTTGCTAGACCTCGAAGAACTTCAAAATTAAAACAAATTGAAGGGGTTTTGTATTACAGACAAATACAATAAAATGAATGGATTAACAGGTGTTTTGCTATGCTTAATAGCAAATTGGTACACCATACATTATTCGTATTTTGCAAAATATCTTGAAGAGGTGTCAAGCATTCCGTTGAACAGAACAAAATACAAATATAATTATCCTAAATCAATTATGTGATAAAAAAAAAGGAATGTGAACTTGTAGATCGATTCGATCTAGTTATCAGTTAGACCATATTTATTTGGTTTATCATAGATTGACACAATGATATAATGTTGGTACAATATATGTGAGGAATATAACAAGTATACATTGAAAAACAGCGTGGACTCGGTTCAGACATTTCAAACAAGCTACACGGGAATATCCAGTATATTGAAGGACCTTTATCTATTGCAGAACTCACGTATCAAGGACGTATCCGTGTATGACGGAACGTAAATGAAGTATTTGGGAATATGCTAAAAAGTGTATTACATGTATTCGTAATATACACGAATTTGTCATTCCTTTGTCCTTGCATGAAGGAGTGAGTTCTGTAAAAATAAGAAGTTTGAAAAATTCCTAAATAGTTCGTTGAAATTCTATAAATCTTCTATAATGAATTATAAAAAGTCAGATTTTTTAATTACATTGCTTATTTTGCCGTGTATATTTATCTATGTTGTAAACAAACTTTGACAATTAATTTCAGAATCTTTGCTTAATTATTTAAGTTGTCTGTTAGGTCTAATGTTAAAAATGTCTTAACAAGGTCAAAAAACAGTAATGGAGAGAACGAGTTGACCCTGGCAGCAACTGGTCAGATGTTCTATATTCATAATTCTAAACAATATAATAACATGAATGGAGATTATCTTGTTCAAGGGTATTCCATTTGTATTGTAGTGAATGATACTGCTAAGAACAAATGAATGGCTGTTGTGGTAAGACTGCTAAGTACGAATTCACTATAGAGACCTAATGGGCAACTTCATTATTTATTAACAAAAGCTTCTGGCAAAAAAAATCATAGTTCGTATGACAATTAAAAAAATATGGAATATACATTCAGATACCATATATATAAATCTGGAATTTTTAATGGTTTAGTTTTAAAGATTTATAGAACTCAACTGGACCATAACAGATATGTTCAACGTTTTTAAAATTAGGAAAGAAAATATGTTTTTCTAGTGGAACTGTATGGAACTTTAAAAAAGGCACATAAACAGGTCATGGCGACAGAGACCGTATGAAACAAACTTGATAATGCCTATATAAAAATAAGGAGATGAGGTATGATTCCCAATAAGACAACTATCCACCAAAGTTCAAATAAAGTGGATGTAAGCAATTATAGGCAACCGTACGACCTTCCACAATGAGAAAAAGCCATACCGTATAGTCGGCTATGAAAGGCCCCGACATGAAAAATATTAAACAATTCAATCGAGAAAACTAACCGCCTGATCTATAACAAAACAATTAATGCAAATATGTCTTGCAATTCAATAGCTATGCAAATATTTCTCATGATTCCATTGACCTATTGCTTCCACTTTGTGAAAATTGTAACGCGAAGAATAAAGAGCTGCGCCATGTGTGCATGATACGCCCGCCGCTTTTTCAACGAATAAAGTTCAATGACTCCTCAATGTCATATCAGAAATCAATGAAAAAAAACTAAAGGGAGCTTATTTTAATAGATATAAACCAGTCATCAAAGTTTCATAAAAACTGCTTAAAGCATTTTTGAGTTTTTGTCCGAAAACTGGAAATCACCCTTTTTTATAGATAAAAACCAATAACTCGGAAACGTAAAATCTAAAATTTATAAAAATTGAACCCAGATTGAAACTATAAATTTCTAAAAAAAATCACGTAACAAAAGTGTGTAACTTAATAGCCCTCCATCGATTTGATTGATGATTTCACAATTTTTGGTGTGTCCCATAACATGCATAAACTGCAAATTGACAATGGTCGTGAATTTACAACTTTGGTTATATCCAAAGTTAAAACCAAAGTTGCCAGAACTAGTGACATTATTTTAGCTAGTTGACATTTTAAACTTCAGTTTTTATTATGTTATTTTGTACCAAATATTTTTTAAACTTTGAATAAATGTCTTTTTATTTACTCGCATTTATTTTTTAGGCATTAAGATTATTGTCTGGACAGATTTTTGCAGGATTTAAGCTTAAATCATAGAATTTTAGAATAATGCCTAACATAATTTAGGTAATATACTTACTGTCTAGACGTCGTAAGCTTATTGCCTAGGATTTAAGCTTAATGTCTAATTTCACTTATTGCTAGGTGTTGCCGTAGAAGTGAGAAGTGAAAAGTATGGGTTCCAGTCTCGGTCGGGGAGGAAGTAACGAATCAGATCTATACTCTAACATTGTTAGGTTGATTTTCTAGGTATTTTATAAATATTCTAACGCCTGGCATTTCTCAATCATAAGAAATCCGAAGGACAAGGTAAAATTTACAGATGCCACTACACATATTATTAGTTACACAGTGTGCTAATGACCTAATACGATATATATGGGGTCAGTAAATTCCATATGGGGGTGAGGATAAATCTGAAACGTTTCGCCCCGACAAAAAATGAAGAAATTGATGATGAACGATTGAAATAAATGCAGAAAACACATTAAAACCTATCAAGTTGTTCTTGTTGGCATTTGTTTTGTATAGACCAATTGGAAGTTAGCATTTTTGAGTTATTGTCCGAAAACTGGAAAATCATCCTTTTTTTATAAATAAAAACCAATAACTTGGAATATTTTATATTAAAGACTTGATATTTTTGATAGGCCACTAGTCTTAATGCCACATGTTAATATAGTATGTAAGATAAATTGGTTACACAGAGTGCTAGTGACCTGATACGATATATATATGGGGTCAGTATGTTCCATCTGCGATTCGATTCGCTCTCACCCCATATGGAGTTTGCCGACCCCATTTATATCGTAATAGGTCACTAGCACACTGTGTAACTAATAATATCCTTGTTTGGAACAACTCAGAAAACAACTAAATCAAGAGGATACAAATACAAAAATATCAAAGAAGCTTTCGGTAAAGCCTAAGAAAAAGTTCGAAAGATCCTCATGGAATACAAAGATAAGACGACCCACACGGATAAAATTCCGTTTGTTGTCACCTTCCATCCCGATCTGACAAATATTTCATGTCCGCAAGCACTGGCGTCTTATTGAAAATGACTCTTCCTTTAAAGAAATATTTCCATCACCTCCTGTTAATTCTTATCGCAGACCAAAAAATCTCAAAGATATACTAGTTTCATCTTAGATAAAATAAAATAAGAGACCTCTAAAATCGGGTGTTACAAGCAATGCGGAAGAAGCCATTGTAAGTGCTGTAAAGTCGCCAAAACTGAAAACTCTTTAACCAGCACAATAACAAAGCAGCGATACAACATCTATGTAACAACGAACTGTAAAACGGAATATAGCACTTATATTCCAACTTGCAAGCTTCAATATGTTGGCGAAACAGAAACTAAATTCAACAACAGACTAAATAATCACTAGTCATTTAATACCAAAGGAAGAAATTGCCCAATCACAAAAAAAAACCTCTTAAGAACTGGCCATTCTTTTGAAAATATCACCTTTCAAATAATAGATTTCAACCAAAATTGGGACTCACAAAGTAGAAAACAGAGAGAGAGAGAGAGAGAGAGAGAGAGAGAGAGAGAGAGAGAGAGAGAGAGAGATTTTTGATGCATCAGCTACGTACTCTTGAATCTGATTGACCAAATGAGAGAGATGAAAAACAGTTTTATCAAATACCTAAGGAATAAATCTTGAATTTCATGCTATTTAACTAACACAATTATTTGTTTTGATCTATTAAACGCAATGTACAAGAAACTGCAAACATATATTGAAAAGTCATGTACGATAAGCTGCAAAAATTTCCTAACAGCATCCGATTTTACCTGGATAGCTGCACGCGCCTGATGCAGCTAATTTGTTTACCGAAA
Organism: Mytilus californianus; assembly: GCF_021869535.1. Lineage (NCBI taxonomy): Eukaryota > Metazoa > Mollusca > Bivalvia > Mytilida > Mytilidae > Mytilus > Mytilus californianus. The sequence continues at coordinate 50,802,018 of NW_026262745.1, read as the reverse complement.
TATTGCGTGAATATATAAAATATAACAACTATTTTATAACACTCACTAGCGTTTTTTAAACACTATATATTCATATACATTTGTTTACAACTTATATTTAAGATATTTCAGATCTTCGAACAAGTATTTACAAACGAAAAAATTGTAAAGTGGAAGAGTAATAAAATAAACTGAAATAGAAAGATTTTGTAATTGAAAATAATTTGTCTATTAAGTCCCTATAATAAGGGAAGAATATATTTGTAGATAAAAAAAAACACCCATTGATGTTGTAATGTTCACTCATGATATTTCATTTATTTATATAATTCATTCTTACCGAGTGAAATTCAACTCTTAATCTAGCGTTTAAATGTGAAAATAACAGAACACAAATTGAGATTTGTTTTCTTGTGTCATCATAGTCATGTTTTCCGGAGAAAGCGTTAATTCAAACGCGCCTCGTGTAAAAGATGTGCTCAACTTTTTTAACTTTTGAATTAAGGCGTTTTTTTAGTTCAACGTTGTCTCTTGAGATCCAACATATAATCGTGTTTAAGATTTTGTTATTTTCACAGTTTGAGGCTTAACTTAGATTTAATTACATAAGAAAATTCATATTTATCATGTAAATTAAAACATAAAGCAAGATTGGTTGAATATCACTCCATGGAGATTTAAGATAAAATATTCTAGAAGAGTTTTTGTAAACCACAATACGTATAGCTAAACCAATCAGATGACTACTACACTGAATCCGAACAAGGTCCGCTTGATTAGCACGATAAGTAAAATAGAACCTTCCTGTGAAGCTTCTATACGTTCGAGCAGCCAATAAAATAACAGCATCACAAATGGAATACTCCTCCAACGTATCCGATGTATCCACAAAGTTTACTGTTTAACTAGACCAATCAAATGTTATGCATAGCACGTGTAGTAAAAATGGAATATTAACAGGACGTATTTGACGTATAATTGTATCTCTTAAGTGTAATAGGTGGGGGGAGCTATTGAAATAAATATGAATCGTTTTGAAGGGAGGGCAATATTTAAATATGTATATAAAAAATAGACAACGGAACATCGGGGTGGTGTGTCAGGTGAGTAACATTCAACACTTTAAATGATAGGGAGAACAAAATGTGTTTTGCTCCTTTTCAGCACATCATTTTAAAGCGCGAGAAATCAAAAACCTATATATTACGTATTGAAAAAATTTACCAGCGTATTGATTCGGGATAATTTGTATAACGATCAAGATTACTATTACAGTGTGACTACCACATGTCAAGATAAGAATCATTTGACATCTTGCTGATGAAGGATATGATTTATCCGAAATATTTAAAATTTGTTCATGATTTTATTTTTATTGGTGATGTTGTACCCTTTTAGTCTTGCTTATTATATATATATATATATATATATATATATACTCACAAAAGGCACATTGGCTGTACGGTGGTACAAACGTAGATAAAGTGGACTTTTTAAAATCTCAATTTTTTTATTGTGTAGACTAGATAGGCAATCCATATTAAGTATTTTTCAGTATATTTATTCTAAGAATTGAATAGAAGATTTTATTTTTTAAATTATTTATTTTTGGGAGAGATAGGTTTCTGAATCCTTATTTGGTATTGTCAAAAAGCCACCTTAACTTTGACCTAAATTTAGAAAGCCACTTTACTAGAATTCATTCTTGAACCTACAATTGGGATATAAGGTGGATTGTTGTCACGTGATCAGAGAGGTACAATAGTAGATAAGGTGTACAGAGATATACAGATTATGTGACGTCATTGAAATATATTGGTAGATAAAGTGGACATCGTGGTTACAACGGGAGTTAAAGTGGCTGATATTCGAAAATATATATACAATCGTGGAAATTCCAATACGTCACAAAGCAATATGGCGATTGTTTACATCAATGAGATGACATGTTTAAACATGAAAAGGAAAATTTTTAATAACATTCTAATGTGAATAAACTGCATGTAAACGTAAGTGAAACTATATATCAAATATGTTACTTACATATGTAGCATAGAATGATAAGTATTCTAAGAGGCTTACCTATCCTTTACAAAAAAGTCTTTGAAATTGAAATGGAATAAACTTAAATTCGGCAATTTATCAAATAGTTTGAGGGACAGTATATCAAAGCTAATGTATTTTAACGTACAATGAAAAAGAATATTAATTGTGGTAAATGTAACTAATATGTGTTGCATGAATATAAATATTTGAAACTTTAATATTTTCACAACCGTAAAAAATGTTGTGATTTTTCTTTAAAATATTTGGAATTGTATTTTAGAACCAGAATTTGCGTAATAATATTCGTATTCTTGAACAGGTAAAAGAAATCAAAAAAAAAATCGTACAGTACAAAGGACAAAATAATCCAACATCAACACCCAACTCCTCGAAATTTTTCAGGACAATTTTAACTTCATTAAGTATCACAATAAGCAGGTTTGCCACTGGTGTATTTGGTTATAATACTATAATATATATACCGACAAAAGATGTAGTTCTGATTCCTGCCTTCGCTACCTTCTCAATATTGTGATGCCTACCCTAACAAATGTTATAAGCCTTTTTAGTCAAATACTGTTTAAGTCCATATATTTTTGGTGAAGCAGTGTAAAACTCAAAACTTGTTACTTCATAAATAAAAATTTAAATAATAAAGTAGTATAATGTATTTGTGCTGTATTAATTAAAAACTCTTCAATTTGTTAAACGATTTTTTACTAGATAGAATTGTGTATTAGCATTGAAAATTGTGCATTAATATTTCCCTTTTAAAAAAATGTAAAGGTCACAACAAAAAGACTTAAGGGTGTTCAGATTGAACCGTAGGAACTACAGAAAGGTCCTGGGGAATTGCACACCTCAATGTTTGGATTGTTATAAGGTTAGGACAACTTGTAAAACAATGGGTGCTTTTTAGCTGGAATCATTATTTTATATGATTACAATGTGTGTACTCAGTGTAAATAAAAGAAAACAAAACAAGTCTTAGAAATAAAAATGAACACATCTTCCTATACCTATAGGAACTATACATAATTCTGCATTTTCAACCCTTTTTTTAATTCTCCCAATAAAGCCTTATATTATGGTAGTATAATATCTGTACATTTGTATCGACATAGAAATTCAAAGTATCGGGTACATTCGCACTCATAACACGTTCGAACGCTATACATTTGCAATCCACACAAACGCGCCCTATTTTTGCAAATATAGGTTACATTGTTAGATGCTTTTAAGATGTATTTATCAAAATATTTCTATTATCATAAAAAAAAAAATGTTTAAATGATTTTTTTTTTTATAATTAGATAATTAATAATTAAATGTTTATTATTTTAGATAATTAATAATTATATGTTTATTATTTATGATCACTGTTAATTGGTCATGTTGGTATTTGCAAAACTAATTTTGTATCTGTGTTATGTGTTTGAAAAACATGATTCAAGTTATAACTAACTTTGGTTTACATATCTTAAAAATTCTAGAGATCTTTTTGATTTGGAAAGGACCGTGCATGATTTTAATGATTATGACAATTTGTATCATCATGACACTATTCATTATTCATTTCGTAAAAATAATAATAATAAAAAAACACTTAACTACTCTAAACTGGGACTATTACACATAATGTACAAATACTAGTTTTAACACAGTAAAAAAAAACATTATCTTTATTATTTAGCAATACAATAACTTAAACATAATTAAAAAAAATATTCAATACAAAACCTTTAAAAGGATGCAAAAGTGAAAGAGGTTGAACATGAATGGGAAAATTTTTAATAACATTCTAATGTGAATGATTTTGGGTGAAAAGATCCGGTTTTGAAATTCAAACATATTGTTGCGCTGCCAAAAGCAAAGTGATGGAAGCTGACAGAGGAAAAGTTTTATTTGTAACAAACTGCTATAGCTGACTATGCTGTATGGGCTTTACTCATTGTTGAAGGCCATACGGTTACCTAAAGCAGTTAATTTCTGTGTCATTTGGTCTCTTGTGAAGAGTTGTCTCATTGGCAGTCATACCACATCTTCTTTTTTATATGCAACGATTTATCAAGATTTTCCTGCCTTAATACCTTTAATGTATAGCCATACTTTATGAACATTAAAAGAATAAAATAAAAAAAATAAATGCGATAAAAATTTATTAACATTATTAAAAGACACAGTATATGGAACAGACAAATAAAAAACTACCTTGGATCCATGAACTACTATACCAGTACAAAAAATAAAAACAAATTAAATATAAAATCATAAAAAAATATATAAATTTGTCAAAAAAAATGGTTTAGGCATGAAATTACCCTCTTTGCCATGTCATTATCAATTTGTTTTTGACTTATGAATTTGAATATCCCATTGATGTCTTTTGCCTAAATTAGCATAAAATTGTTATCGTCATTTGCAAAATTTCATTCTTGCCCTACAATTAGCTTAAACCGTATGTCAATCGTCAACTAATTACAACATAAATCAAACTATTATTCTTCAAATTATTTACCGTAGACTTTAAATCTTTAAAATGTATATCGTTGTAATTCACCTTATTCATGTAGTTTCTGAATTCAATTAATCACAATATTTCTTGTTTTTTTTTATTGGGGGACTAACATTTGATATCCTAGTTAAGCGGGGAATTTTTCTGGATCGGTCATTTATTTTCATATGTTGCTATGCATGGTTATATTTTTGTGCGGCTGTGCTGCATAAAAATTTACTTCACTTTTGTACGCATTTGATTCCAGCTTTACTAAATCCTAATATATGCACTATAAATTTATAGTTTAAGACAGATATATTCTATTTTTGGTTAACTCCTCTACAGCTGATATCAACTGACTTAATTACTCCCTTTCTTTTTGTTTTTGTTTTAATTAACTTTATTTATATCTTTTAATTTTTTATATATTTTAATTTTTTTTAACTTTTTAAACATATGATATAAACATCCCTCTGTCTCAAAGAATCTCAAATGTTATTTTTAATCCTAAATCTTAACCTAGGTAGATCTATAAATGATGCAAACAAATCATAATTTTAAATACTTTTTTTAAATCCACAGTTATCACATGTATATAAAACTTTTAAACTTAAACACCCCACCACACTATGTAAATATCTTTGAAAATATCTTTTAAGTGTTAAACCTATATCCTAAGTGAGGGTGCTCCGATATATAACGGAGGAAAATACCTTCACAGAACAGTTGAGAGCTGGTACCTTTCAACACAAAGACTCGTGTGCATAGTTGAATTTGCCCAGTCTGGTTACCAGATCTTTTTCTGGTTTCTGGTTCTAGTACATGTCTGCGTCGCGAGGCAATCCAGGCTAGTTCCTTCACTTGAACGGGACCAGCTTATTTCATAAACGACAAAGTAAATGCAATATATTATTTGTAAGTATTGTAGAAAATCCAGACAATTTTCAATAAGCCAGAGCACATCAACATGTACTTGCATTTGGGTGTTTGTGCTACGAAAAAAACAACAAAAGTATTGTGAGTTCGCAAAATCACTGATGTGAAAAGACCAAATATTAAAATTGGCAACTACAATACACCAGTGACCTTATCGCTATTCCCGGCTGACCCGAGAATCTGTCCCGCTTGAACTTTTGACGTCATACAACAATCACTTTTCCATTGTGGCGTCAGATATTTTGTATTGTGACGTCAAAATTTTACGGGAACCTGTGTGATGTCCAGTAATGGCGGACAAATAGCGATAAGGTGTATGTATACTGTACTTACTGGATGGCTTTAATACTGTGTGATATAACACAAGAACGTAAAACACCTCAAATTCTTTTTCCCAAACTAGCATGTAGACTCCTGTAGTCCTTATGTAGTACAAAGGTACACATGTAGGAATCGAGGATGCTTCAAATATCAAGAACAATTTGTTCTAAGGCACTAATATTTGGGTCTACGGTTACATTGCATTATTGTTACATTAAAGACTGCAATGTATGATAGATTTATTAAACTTAAACCTTCTATAGTTATGTTGCTTAATTCTTCGATATGTACCATGTGTACTACATAATATTAATAATAATAATAATATTATTCAGCGAATAAGTATTGATTGTTTTGGTGTTGTTAAAAATCATGACTACTACAGTTTAGTTCAATATCACTCTTGATGAATACTTAATGAACTGTTCAATAGAGCATGTACTGTCACGACTGTTAAGATCACAAAATATCTGGACTCTGAAAATGAAAACACTGTTTCCACCAATTTCAATCTGTCGGCAAATGTCAACATTAATTGCTTTCACAATTGACTTGTATTTAAAAAACCTAACATGCTTCCAAAAAAAATATTGGACGAAAATGTAAACATCGCAAGAGTAACAAAATATTTTTCACCTGAAGCATGGCATTCAGACATTGAAAGTTTCTTAAACTTCATAAAGGGAAAATGCAGAATGTAATTGTACGGTATGCAATATAGAGCGTGCACATTGCCGTATCACTGGTTTGTGATGGCTGCTTAGAGTGGTTTCACCGAAAATGCGTCGGACTAAAACATGCCCCAAAAACAACATACTGGATTTGTAGAAACTGTCATTGTAAATAAAAAATCAAAATATTGTATGCAATATTGTAAACATCAAATAAAAGTTTTCAAGTTTTATTTTAATACATATTTATTACTATTCCCATCATACATTGCAGTGCGTTAATGTAACAATAACGCAATGTAACCGTAGACCCAAATATTATTGTTACATTCGTAATTAATCGGTTCCTTACCCAACCCTGCATTCCGGCAATTAGTCTCCAATGTAACAATAATTTTTATATTATTGTTACATTTCCATGAAACTGTAGCCAGTGCCTTGTTCTAAATCAGACCCCATTCATAGTCCAAATTACTGCAACAGGAAGGTGTCAAAGCAAAAAATTGAAAAAGCCTTTCAAGACGTCATAATTTGGGTCGCACGATATTCCGACACCCCACTATTCCTACGCCCCATTGGTCCGACACCCCATTAGTCCGACGCCCCATTGGTCCAACACTCCATTAGTCCAACACCCCATTGGTTTGACACCCAATTAGTCTGACACCCCAATAGTCCAATAATGGAAGGTACATTACTGCCGTAATAGAAAAATTATTTCATAGAATCGTTTTTGGCGTGGTATTTGAACTACTCTTTCTTATAAGTATGTCAAAGAAACAGAAACAGATAATACCATATCTCCCATCTGGTATTTAAGAAATACCATTACAATATGCATATAAAGCAATCGAGAACCTTGCAAGTTTTGGTTAACAGTGTGATCTATGGGAAAAACACTCCATTAAAAAGAAAATGTAAAGAACAGTCCTCAGTATAGTGCAGTCTCTCATCGTTCACATAATTTAGTCTCGGAAACTGTCAATACCGAAAAAGTATCATTTGACCATGGGAAGCGAATATTGTTTTCAAGGAAAATGATTTCTGTTCATCTACACTGTCATGACTATACACTAACTTATAGATCGAAATCTTTTAAAACTGAAAGTTGTCCAGTTGTTAATTGATAATACATGTAATATAATCGAAAATTAGTGAGTTTAAAAGTTTGTTCGAAACATCTATAGTAAAATTGTTCAATCACTATATATGAAGACTGTATTGAGGTTGAAACTTCGATAAAACGGATGAAATTTGCTGTCAGAATGAACTTGTATTATAAATACATGAAACATTTGCCACTGGACATTAAAAAAAAGAATCATGTACAAATAGCCATGGGAATGTACATTTAATATCAGCAATTAGATTTGTAATTGCATATTCATAAAACAAACTCTTTTTATGTACATTGTTATTTCCATTCGAGTTTAATTTTTCCTCTTTAAATAAAAACTAATCGGTTGTCTTTTCTTTCCGCTTTACAAATGATCGATCACCGGTCGAAATTTAAATCGATTGCACAGCAAAAGCAAACACGTTGTGTGAAAATAACTCGAGCAACCCACAAAACTTCTCTGACATTGAGACAGGAATGCAATGAGAGTTAGGATGCAAGAACCCCTCAAGAATAACAACTTTTAATAAAAAAACAAGACTTTACATGTTCCAATCTATTATGTATCTTTTTATAAAAAGGAGGGAAAACATGAAACCTCCTTGCCCGCCTATACGACAAGATTATTATGTCTCCATGCTTTGCTTTATCAAAAAGTAAAATCTAAAAACACTTTGACCAGCGTATAAGGAAAATTTTGTTTAATTTCTTGACAAAAAGATTGTGTCTCTGTCAGAGCTGTATGGGTCAATTCCTATACAAATCACTTCAAATTATATTCTTGATATTGTTTTATATATATGTTTTTAAAACAGGCCTGTTAATTAAATTTATTTTTCATTTTTTTTTTCCAAAAATGTCTATTAACAGTTATTATCCATATTATCGTTTAGTTGATATAGGTGTTTTTCTGAATTTGAAGCTGACTTAATTTCTTACCGATTCTCTCCAAATAATCACAGTTTTTTTTAGGATTGATATTCAGTTAAACTATTTTCCTGTTTGAATTGTTTTACACTAGTCATTTTGGAGCCCTTTATACATGTAGCTTGCTGTTCTGTGTGAGCCAAGGCTCTGTGTTGAAGGCCTTACTTTGACCTATAATTGTTAACTTTTTATACATTGATTGTGACTTGGATGGAGAGTTGTCTCATTTGCACTCATACCACATCTTCTTATTTATATAAAAGAAAATATGAGATTTTTTAGTGGCGGTTTAACGTCAAACATCAAATATTTCACTAATATTCAGGGCAACAACATATTGACACGAAGACACCAATTTGAGATTGGCCTGACCTGGGACATAATATAGTATACTATTCCAAGGTCTGACGGCCCAACAAATTCTTAAAAGGCTGTCAGATGTCAGAACAATATGGGACTAGAAGATATATCCTACGTTATACAGACCGACATGCTGAGTGGGATATTTAGGTGCATTTTCTTTGCTTCGTATCGTTTTTTTTTTAGCCTGCGACTTTTGTCCAAAAGCCAGGGGTTCAAATTAGCGGTGGTCCGAGGTCTGTGACCTTCCACTATTGCAATCAGACTTTCATTTTTGTTACTAGCTACGCACGACGGACCTTCGATTTGAAAGAAAATAAAAAAAAACTTTGCCAACCCTTTTAACAATCAGTATCGTCATTTCAAAGCCATATTACTATTGACATGGTATACCCCTCGAGAGCGTACTTCAAACCATTTTAAATGTCGGCAAAATAAGTTTGTTAACCCATTAGAAGTGATGAAAGTTGCCTTAAGTAAATTTGTAATTCATTCAGTGCATTAAATACGTCATATTCCTTCCAAAATGCATTTCAGACATCGCTTAATTTTGTAAATTTTCTCGTCCGTCATTGAAATATTTGTACAAACTACTGGTCGTATTCGGGAAAGGACCAGCTATGAATGAAATCCGGATTCTAAGGATAATGACTACGGACCCATAAATGGCACATCTGACAGAAGAATATTGACCCCAAAGCGAAAAATTAAGCATTTCACGCTTTATTTTCATTTTTGATGTAAACAAAGTTCTTTCTTTATTAGTGCTAGATATTTAGTTAGTAGTTTCTGACAAGAGAGGAACTAATATAATTGTGTAACATATGATGAACTTACACAGCCAGGGGCGGGTCCAGGTGAGGGCGTAATGGGCGTACGCACCCCCCCCCCCCCCCCCCCTTTAAAAAAAAAAACCTATCGTAATCTGCTAATCTTGTTACATTAGTGCACTTCACAATTATTTTATGTTTTTTAGCAAAAAAAGGTACAAAAAGATTTGATTCTACGCCCCCTCTTTATAATATCATAGAAACGCCCCTGACCACTATGAATTTGAACTGTTACTTTAATTGTATACTCGGTTATGACTTGAACAGTATAAAAAAAGATACATATAGCCCTTTATAGAAGTCACTTCTCCCTATGATCTGAAGTAGTGTAAGCCCTGAGATAATGGTATAATTACCAATAATTGAGACAACACACCCACTCACAGTGACACCCTCCCCAATACCAAAAAAAAAAGATTATTTGAGTTCATAATATACTTGTAAGACAAGTTTATTATTATACATGTTATACCACAGTGACACTGACAGTTTAGTGCTACATTTATATGGTTGCCTGGCAATAAATTTGTAAACTGAATAAAATATTGCATGCAGTTTAAATATAATTAAACAAGCTAACCTAAGACCAAAAATTTTGTATCTTACTGAGTTATGAAAAATTTCAAATAAAGTAGGACCTGGGATTTAGGTTGTGGACCTTTCAGTTTGGAGTGTCAAAGGTCCTGGACCTTCCAGTACCAAATGTTAATTTGAACCCCTGAAAGCCAGACATAGCGATCCTACATTGCTTCGGTGTCGGCGGTGTCCACAAATATTCACTCTGTCATGTCTGTCATGTCTGTGGTTAAAGTTTTTGAAATTTTAATAACTTTCTTAAACTATCCTGGATTTCTACCAAACTTAAACAGAAACTTGTTTATGATCATAAGATAGTATCCAGAAGTAAATTTTGTAAAAAAATAAATCCTGTTTATCCGTATTTTACTTATAAATGGACTTAGTTTTTCTGCCAGTTAACATTACATTCACTCTGTGGTTTAAGTTTTTAAAATTATAATAACTTTCTTAAAATATCCTGGATTTCTACCAAACTTGGACAGAAGCTTGTTTATGATCATAAGATAGTAACCAGAAGTTAATTTTGTAAAAAAAAATCCTGTTTATCTGTATTTTACTTATAAATTGACTTAGTTTTTCTGCCAGTTAACATTACACTCACTCTGTAGTTAAAGTTTTAAAATTTTTAATTACTTTCATAAAATATCCTGGTTTTGTACCAAACTTGGACAGAAGCTTGTTTATGATAAAAAGCTAGTATCTAGAAGGAAATTTTGTAAAAATTTATTTCCTGTTTTTCCGTATATTACTTATAAATGGACTTAGTTTTTCTTCCAGTTAACATTACATACAGTCTGCAGTTAAAATTTTTAAAACATTTATTAGATTCATAAACCATCCCGGATTTTTACCAAACTTGGACAGAAGTTTCTTACAATCAAAAGATAGTATCTAGAGTAAAATTTTTAATAATTTTTTCCCCATTTTTGTTGAGCCTGCGACTTTTGTCGCAAAAGCTAGACATAGCGATCCTACATTCCGTCGTCATCTGAATTAAGGGATAAATCATCAAGCAATGTAAAAATTTTCTTCTTTATCATTTGTTCATTCAATAAAGTTATGTTTCAACTCTTTTATAAATCTATAGATTTGATTGTATACTGTATTCATTTTTTACAAGCATAACTTTTTTCATACATTTCAAACGTTTTATTTCATTAACTGTAAATCTATTATGTGCATTCCCCTATCACACTGAAAACATGGACAACAGCAAAAGTAGGCGAGACACTGGGTCCCGAGAAACCCTTACGAATTTTTTTATAATAAGAATAGAATAATACAGTTATTTACATTTTGTACTTGTCTCAACTTGGCAGGAAATAATGTATGATTGATTGATTACGTCACTATGTACATGGTTTATATTCGTGATATTCGGGAGTATCAGGACGGCAACAGAATATGTCCATTATGATTATGCAAAATAGGTCTTCAAATATAAATAGCTTATTTAAACAGAGGACTGTGACAAAGATAGGGCAAAAAAGGTGAGAGAGCGAAGTAGTGCTAGTACATGTAATACAGGAAGTGTAACAGGTTGTTATGACATCAGCTAAAAATACTAAATAAAATTGAGAATGGAAATGGGGAATGTGTCAAAGAGACAACAGCCCGACCATAGATCAGACAACAGCCGAAGGCCACCAATGGGTCTTCAATGCAGCGAGAAACTCCCGCACCCGGGGTTGTCCTTCAGCTGGCCCCTAAACAAATATGTATACTAGTTCAGTGATAATGGACGCCATACTAAACTCCAAATTATACACAAGAAACTAAAATTAAAAATGATACAAGACTAACAAAGGCCAAAGTATACATCTCGTGCATGAGACATGTGAGAAAACAGTGTATGGACTCCACATTCTTGACATAGCACTCGCGACAAAATTTGTTAATATCATTAAAATAATATATTTATGTGGCATAGAAGTATAAAAGGGGATAGATAATATGTATGGACCTTGTAAATGCAGGCTAAACAAAATCTGGTAGAAATTTGTTGTTACATGTATGAGTAAGCATGGTAAGAGCAAGCTTAAGGACAGGTTTGATACAAATCAGAATAATGTATATTACCTAGTGCTCCATATGATGTCTTTTAGTGAGATTTTACATGTACCTTGTGAGCTTGCAAGTTGCAGAAGGTAGAACTGATTTTAATTGTGTGGAATCAAGTATTGTTTACTTGTGGCTGCTAAAATGGCTAAGATAAAAATCTGGCACATCATATCAGTCTTGTTCTATACAAGCATTTATAGTATCACTATGGGTAGTACCAGGACAACTACTTAATATTCTGGTTGATAATTTTGGCATGATTATCTATTTTGATCAAGTTGTATGAACAATAATTTACGTTATCTTTTTTTATAACACATATTAATTTTATTGCACCTTTAATCAGTTAATATAAAAATAAGGAGATGTGGTATGATTGCCATTGAGACAACTATCCGTCAAAGTTTAAATGAAGTGAATGTAAGCATTAACAAGTTTGAGCTTTTTAAAAAGCTGTGGACTGCTTCGCTTTACCCTAATTTAAGGTAATATGTGTGCATGTGGTTGTTGAATTAGTATTCTGGAGGTGTGCCTATATTGGCAGAAGTTATAAAATACAGATAATGCATTTTTGTAAACATTGTATAGGAACATTGTTTAGCAAAACAAATCGTGCATATTGCAGATTAACAAAGCAAATAAACACGTATTAATAATTGATATTTCAATATTGAATTTCAGTGTGCAATATATGCATAATAAAACGAACATGAACTAATGACAGTTGATCGGAATACACATAGTTAATTTTCCGGCATTTGATGTCTTATCCTGAGACAAGAAAAGTCTGTAATTCTTTATCTCATTTAAGCCAATAGCTGTTGCTTTATCTCAGCCGCATCATAAAGCAACCAATCAGAATTTATATGTGATTAGTAATTATTTCAAGATGGCTTGTTTATCGACTGAAACTAATAGCTCCGCACTGTGCGAAGCAATTATAGGCACTTGTATGGCCTTCAACAACAGAAAAACACATACTGTATAGTAATGTCTATAAAAGCATATTTACTGTTAACAATTTACCTATTCTATTTATATAGCTTCAATTAAGTATGCATATACATATGAGTTTTTGAATATTTCGGGAAACTATTCAATAAGGTAGACAAATTTAGATACATTGATCAATGTTGATATTGTAAATTCAGAAATTATTGAGAGGTTTTTATTATGAATAATGCGACTACGTGAGAAATATAGAATAAAGGACTTTTTGTTTTTGATACTGACTTTATCATGGTAAAATATATTTTACAGTGATAAAGTCAGTATCTTAAACATGTTAAACAAAAAGTCCATTATTTTTTTTATCTATAATTATGAAAAAATGAAAAATACTATAATAAAAAGAGAAAAGAACAAACAAACTACAGTACTTTATTGCGTTGAATCACAGCGAATCACACTTGAAGTCACAGGTTGCATTACATCATTTGAAGTTTGTCACAGTCATGACAGTGCAGAAAACATGTTGTTCTCTTTCACAAAGTATTGAAAGTGAATAATTAATGCATGTGTTCCATTGTTTCTGCTTTAAACATGCCTTAAACAATGCAGAATGTCATGAATGTATTGCAAACATACCGATAAGTCAAATTTCTTTATAGCTCACCTGGCCCAAAAGGGCCAAGTGAGCTTTTCTCATCACTTGGTCGTCCATCGTCTGTAGTCATCCGTTAACTTTTACAAAAATCTTCTCCTCTGAAACTGCTGGGCCAAATACAACCAAACTTGGCCTAAATCATCCTGAGGGTATCTAGTTTAAAAAAAGTATCCAATGACCCTGGCCATCAACCAAAATGGCTGCCATGGCTAAAAATAGAACATGGGGGTAAAATGCAGTGTTTGGCTTATATCTCTGAAACTAAAGCATTTAGAGCAAATCTGATGTGGGTAAAATGTTCATAAGGTCAAGACCTATCTGCCCTGAAATTTTAAGACTCATCAGACAACCCGTTGTTGGGTTGCTGCCTATGAATTGGTAATTTTAAGGAAATTTTGCAGTTTTTGGTTATTATCTTGAATATTATAATAGATAGAGATAAACTGTAAACAGCAAAATTGTTCAGCAAAGTAAGATTTACAAATAAGTCAAACATGTCAAAAATTGTCAATTGACCCCATAAAGAGTAATCGCCCTTTAAAGTCAATTTTTTTCACAATTTTTTCTTAATTTTTGTAATCTTTTACAAAGATCTTCTCCTCTGAAACTACATGGCCAAATCAAACCATAGTTGGCCTAAATCATCCTTAGGGTATTTAGGTAAAAAAGTGTATCCGATGACCCCACCCATCAAGCGAGATAGCCGCCTTGGCTAAAAATAGAACATGGTGGTAAAATGCATTTTTTGGCTTATATCTCTGAAACTAAAGCATTAAGAACAAATCTGACATGCGGTAAAAATGTTCATCAGGTCAAGATCTATCTGCACTGAAATTATCAGATGCATCAGACAACCCCTTGTTGGGTTGCTGCCCCTGAAGTGGTAATTTTAAGGAAATTTTGCAGTTTTTGGTTATTATCTTGAATATTATAATAGATAGAGATAAAATGTAAACAGCAAAATTGTTCAGCAAAGTAAGATTTACAAATAAGTCAAACATATCAAAAATTGTCAATTGACCCCATAAAGAGTTATCGCCCTTTAAAGTCAATTTTTTTTCACAATTTTTTCTTAATTTTTGTAATCTTTTACATAGATCTTCTCCTCTGAAACTACTTGGCCAAATCAAACCATAGTTGGCCTAAATCATCCTTAGGGTATTTAGGTTAAAAAGTGTATCCGATGACCCCACCCATCAAGCAAGATAGCCGCCTTGGCTAAAAATAGAACATGGTGGTTAAATGCATTTTTTGGCTTATATCTCTGAAACTAAAGCATTAAGAACAAATCTGACATGCGGTAAAAATGTTCATCAGGTCAAGATCTATCTGCACTGAAATTATCAGATGCATCAGACAACCCCTTGTTGGGTTGCTGCCCCTGAATTGGTAATTTTAAGGAAATTTTGCAGTTTTTGGTTATTATCTTGAATATTATAATAGATAGAGATAAAATGTAAACAGCAAAATTGTTCAGCAAAGTAAGATTTACAAATAAGTCAAACATATCAAAAATTGTCAATTGACCCCATAAAGAGTTATCGCCCTTTAAAGTCAATTTTTTTTCACAATTTTTTCTTAATTTTTGTAATCTTTTACAAAGATCTTCTCCTCTGAAACTACTTGGCCAAATCAAACCATAGTTGGCCTAAATCATCCTTAGGGTATTTAGGTTAAAAAGTGTATCCGATGACCCCACCCATCAAGCAAGATAGCCGCCTTGGCTAAAAATAGAACATGGTGGTTAAATGCATTTTTTGGCTTATATCTCTGAAACTAAAGCATTAAGAGCAAATCTGACATGCGGTAAAAATGTTCATCAGGTCAAGATCTATCTGCACTGAAATTATCAGATGCATCAGACAACCCCTTGTTGGGTTGCTGCCCCTGAATTGGTAATTTTAAGGAAATTTTGCAGTATTTTGTCGAGCCTGCGACTTTTGTCGCAGAAAGCTCGACATAGGGATAGTGATCCGGCGGCGGCTACAGCGGCGGTGGCGTTAGCTAACTTCTTAAAAGCTTTATATTTTAGAAGCTAGAAGACCTGGATGCTTCATACTTTGTATATAGATGCCTTATGTTACGAAGTTTCCGTCTGTCATATGTCCAATGTCCTTGACCTCATTTTCATGGTTCAGTGACTACTTGAAAAAAAAGTCAACATTTTTTGTAATGTTAATTTCTTTCTTATTATGAGTAATAGGATAAATATATTTAGTATGTGCGTACCTTGCAAGGTCCTCATGCCCGTCAGACAATTTTCATTTGACCTCGACCTCATTTCATGGATCAGTGAACCAGGTTAAATTTTCGTGGTCAAGTCCATATATCAGATACTATAAGCAGTAGGTCTACTATATTTGGTATATGGAATGATTGTAAGGTGTACATGTCCAACTGGTAGGTGTCATCTGACCTTGACCTCATTTTCATGGTTCAGTGGTCAAAGTTAAGTTTTTGAGTTTTGGTCTTTTTTTCTAATACTGTATGCAATAGGTCAACTATAAATGGTGTATGGAATGATTGTAAGGTGTACATGTCTAGCTGGCAGGTGTCATCTGACCTTGACCCCATTTTCATGGTTCAGTGGTCAAAAAAGTTAAGTTTTTGAGTTTTGGTCTTTTTTTCTAATACTATATGTAATAGTTCAACTATATTTGGTGTATGGAAATATTTTATGATCTATATGTCAGTCACGCAGGTTTTATTTGACCTTGACCTCATTTTCAAGGTTCATTGCTCAGTGTTAAGTTTTTGTGTTTTGGTCTGTTTTTCTTATACTGTATGCAATAGGTCTACTATATTTGATGCATGGAATGATTGTAAGGTGTACATGTCTAGCTGGCAGGTGTCATCTGACCTTGACCTCATTTTCATAGATCAGTGGTGAAAGTTAAGTTTTTGAGTTTTGGTCTTTTTTTCTAATACTATATGCAATAGTTCAACTATATTTGGTGTATGGAAATATACTATGATCTATATGTCAGTCAGGCAGGTTTTATTTCACCTTGACCTCATTTTCAAGGTTCATTGCTCAGTGTTAAGTTTTTGTGTTGTGGTCTGTTTTTCTTAAACTATAAACAATAGGTCAACTATATTTGTTGTATGGAAGAATTGTTAGCTGTACATGCCTGCCTAGCATGGTTCATCTGACCTTGACCTCATTTTCATGGTTCATTGGTCAATGTTTAGTTTACTTGGTTAATGTTTAGTTTATGTGACAGTTGTAATAAAGCTTTATATTTAGGACTATCAACTTAATATAAATGATTAGTAAAGAAGGCGAGACATTTCAGCGTGTGCACTCTTGTGGTTATTATCTTGAATATTATAATAGATAGAGATAAAATGTAAACAGCAAAATTGTTCAGTAAAGTTAGATCTACAAACAAGTCTCCATCACCAAAACTGAGAATTTTGTCATTAATTCTTTTCTTGTCTTTAATGTTGTAGAGTGTCCTTTGTTCAATATGCACTGCAGCACATAGACCAAAGTGAATGACACAGGCTCTTTAGAGCCTCTAGTTTTACATAGCAAAGAAGCATACGATTTGAATCATTGTTTTAGAAGTTCAGGTAAAATCTGTTATTTACTTGTAAATTATCAGATGGATAATTTCCTTTAAAATCACATTTATCTTATCCTTATACGCTTGGCGTTCAGCCAGAAGACGATCGCACTCATTCATGAATTTAGGAAAGCACTCTGAAAGCAGACAATTATTTTTTCAGGTGTGGGTAGCATGTTTGTAGATTATCTGAAAGCTCATGTCTTGTTAACCTCATAACTATTTCAAATATTTCAATGAATGTAACTCGAGCTCAACTTTGGTCTAATTTTTAGTTTTCATGTTTTTTTTTCAAGTCATGTCATTTATTTTTCAACCTGGACCGTTGAAATATTGAAGGCCCTACCGTAACCTGTAATTTGTTCACTTATTTGTTTTTCAGTCTATGAATCATAATAAATAACTGTCGATGCATTTGCAATAAAATCACATCTCCTTGTCCCATAAAAAAAAGATAAAAAAATGTGTATATTTTATGTTTTTGATTTTAGGGTCCATCCTGTGATTGCGGTACCTTTTTGGTCACCATTTATGTGTTGCGTCTAAATATGAATTGTAACACTTTATAGTGACTGAACAGGTTGAAAAAATCCTCCTCAAGAAACAGAAAAAGAAGACACATTGGAACAGCACCATACTATTTAACATGCAAGCTAAGCTGCTTATAGATAGATCTATAGGGATAGTAAGGTAAGCTATCAATAGATTAAATAATAATAGGGATATATAACGAACTTTTTCTGTTCAAATTTTTAACGCAATTTAGACAAAACTGTTCAAAAAAGCTAAACAATCTTTATTGAAACAATGACAAGTATTAATCACCCAAAAAATTGTGCGTTTCTGCGAAAAAAATTACATGTGATTTTTGTGAATGAAAGGAAAAGTAGATCCTTACGCGGTGCACTCGCACATGTCAAATGTGAACTGACCCAATAATTTTTTTATCATAACCAGTCCAAGGATACTGACATTATCAAAGAGTACACATCAAAGGAAAAATGTACAAAATTACCAATAATCACAATTATAAGAACTCACATTTTGTTATATGTTCATGTGTATGCAGATTTTCCTAAAATCGCAACAATAAATGAATGCAATAATTTCTGAATTTACAGTACATAAAAACAGATTTAAAAATGTTTGCACTTATACAGTAGGTTTCTTCACCTATATTGTATGTATAGTTTTATTAAAACTTCACTGAACAGTGAAATTGATATTGATCTTTTGGTAGCTCGATTCTAAATTCACACATGTTTTATCCTTAAGTGTAAACAACAGTCTAAATTGATGAGGTAAGCATTTTCATTTTAGATCTAGTATAAAAGTACATGTGGTCTACACATTATGTATGTGATTCAGGTACATCATGCTGTCAAATTTACTTGATTGTCTGATTATTATAATTATATATTTGTGTAATGAAAAGGTAGCAAATATTAACCATGATTATTCTAATAGAGATGATGCAGTGTAGCTGTAATAAATTGTAAAAGAATCCCACATTAAATTGCAGGTGTCAGAAAATAGGTCTGAACTTGAAAGGACAAAATGTACAGAAATGTATTAACATGATTAATACACAGTCACATAAAATTGAAAATGACCGTATACTGCATAGTATAACTCACGTATTGACACTAAAGAGATTTTAAAAATATATCTATGTTCATAAGGTTATTCTTCTGTTTCTTTGTTTTTTTTCTGATTTTATTTATCATTTTTATGGTAATTATGTCCCAGATTTAAATTTTATATGACCACAAACTTTTTGTTGGCGTCGGCCAAAGTCATTTGGTTTCCAGACAGTAACTTGAGAATAAGTGTATGGACCTCTATGAAATTGTACCACAAGGTTCCATATAGCAAAAAAGGAAGGTTGGAATTGATTTTTTGGGGATTATGGCCCTAGCCGTTTAGGAAAAGGGTGCTTAAAACAATACTTTTCTAATACTTTGTATACATTGCTTATTTCTTGATCAATTTCAATGTGGTTTAATTCAATTTCTTGAATTCTTGGGTTCTTTAATATGCTGAATCTAACCTGGTATATAGATTTTCGATTTTGGCCCTGTTTTTGAATTGTTCCGCATTGAGGTCCAAAGGGTCCAAAAATAAACTTTGTGTGATTTAAAAAAAAATGAACTCTTGGGGTTCTTTGATATGCTGAATCTTACCATGTATTTAGACTTTTGATTATTGGACCGGCCTTCAATAAGGTCCAAAGGGGTTCTCTTATATGTTGAATCTAAACTTATATTTAGATTTTTGATTTTGGACCTATTTTTCAAGTTGGTCCAAATCTGGGTCAAAAATTAAACTTTGTTTGATTTCAACAAAAATTGAATATATGGGATTCTTAATCTTTGATATGCTGAATCTAACCATGTATTTACATTTTGAATTTTGGGCCCCCTTATCAAATTGGTCCACATTGAGGTCTATAGGGTCCAAAATTTGAAATTGTTTGATCTGTTGATTTCATCAAACATTTAATTTTTGTGGTTCTTTGATATGCTGATTCTTACCATGTATTTAGATTTTGGATATTGGACCATTAAAGGTAAAAGTCCAATTTAAAATTTTTCTGTTCTTTGACCACGTTCATTCTGTGTCAGAAACCTACATGTATGCTGTGTCAAATATTTAAACACAATTCAAATTCAAAGCTGTATCAAGCTTGAATGTAGTGCCTATAATTGCCCCAACTGTTCAAGTTCGACCCCTGCAGTCGTTTCAAGCTGCGCCCGTGGAGCATTTTATTGAAATTTTTTAAAGATATCAATGAACTTTTCTTTTCTTGTCAGACATACAATTTAAAGCTTATATTTATACTCTATAGGCTTAAGCTTTGCTACTAAAGAATTTTACTCTATGTAGAAGCCCAAGTATTGAAAGCTTTGTATTTTTTCTTGTGAATATATCAAACGGTTATTTTTATTCAAGTTTCATGTTACATTTTGGCATAAATTAAATGTATAGTTCTTTCCGCTGTTAGACATGTTAGAAATTGATTCCCTATTACCTAGTTTCTTAATGAAGGCTTTGTATGCAATACACATAAAAAATACAATTTTTATGCCTCAAATTGCTAAATTTTGTACAATATTGCATCTTCAGATACCTTATTAAGATTTCAACATTAAAAAACAGAAACAAGAGGTACAATGTATAGTTTTTAAAATTTAACCAGAAATTGAGGTAGAAATGAGATTTTACACTTTTACTTGGCACTTTTCTTTAAATCAGTTTTTGTCGCTTTTCAGTGTAAACTTCTAACCTTCATAAAATATTTATTACTCAACCAATTTTCAAAAATAAAAGGCCATTTTACTCGTATTAGCTAACAGAATGTTCACAGAAAATAACTGAAAATGGAGAATTTGAAAAAAAATAATTACTATTAAAGTGTTAAGGTAAAAATACACAGTTAGGAGTGTGGTTTCGCATTTTGGCCCTCGTGGATTTTTCAAATATGAAAGTTATTGTACAATAAAATTCATGTTTAGACAGCTTATGACTAATTTAGCCTTCAAAATGGGTTTATATATAAGAACATCAAGATTATTGTCTACATGTTTTATGGGCTATTTTCTGATAGATTGTACATATTTTCATAGCTAGAATGACCATAGGTCCAGAAATTATTGTAATGTTTACAAACGCTATTTTTTCAAACGAACTTTTATATGCAATTTTACAAAAAAATGAAACGAACGACATATGTTTTTAATTGGATCCCTTGATAGATATATTTAAACAGTTTCAGAAAAGGTATCACTCCAAGGGAATGAAATTCTAATTTTTGCCTAGTTTTGGTCAAATATGTGACATCTTTATCCCCTTTTTGCAATATTTTATTGCAAATTTTATAAATGCAGATTGTTGCCATGGATACATCAAAAAAGAAGTTATATTTAACCATTTTAACTCCTTGATATCAAATCTATGGAAGATACTGATTATATACATATGCACATATATGACACAAACAGTAAGCTTAATTTGTAACAAAGCAAGGAAAAGGGGATGGTAAAATTTATGAGGTTAAATTTAAATATTTTTTCCTAACTGTATATATTGATACCTAAGGGGCCAGCTGAAGCGCGCCTCCAGGATGCAGGATTTTTTCGCTGTGTTGAAGACCCTTTGGTGGCCAAATTCTTGATTGTAATACATTTATATTCATTATATTTGGGTGTATGTAGATTGAATTGGTCTGTACTTGAGGTGCAGTAATTGTGGATGTGTACCTCAAGTAGACATATTTTTGTTCGAGCATATTGTTTTTATACGACCGCAAAAAAATTTTTGTGGTCGTATATTGGTATGACGTTGGCGTCGTCGTCGTCCGGCGTCGTCGTCGTTGTCGTCGTCGTCGTCCGGCGTCGTCCGAAGACACATTGGTTTTCGCACTCTAACTTTAGTTTAAGTGAATGGATCTTTATGAAATTTTACCACAAGGTTCAATACCACAAAAGGAAGGTTGGGATTGATTTTGGGGGTTATGGTAATAACAGTAAAGGAATTAGGGGCCAAAAAGGGGCCAAAAATAAGCATTTTTGTAACTTCCAGACATAACTTGTGTGTTAGTGTATGGATCTCTCTGACATTGTACCACAAGGTTCCATATCACTAAAGGAATGCTGGGATTGATTTTGGGGGTAATTGCCTCCAAATTTTAGGAATTAGGGGCCAAAAAAGGGGCAAAAAACAAGCATTTTTCTAGTTTCATGACAATAACTTGTGTGTAAGTGTATGGATCTTTCTGAAATTGTACTACAAGGTTCCATATCACAAAGGGAATGCTGGGATTGATTTTGGGGGTAATTGCCTCCAAATTTTAGGAATTAGGGGCCAAAAAAGGGGCAAAAAACAAGCATTTTTCTAGTTTCATGACAATAACTTGTGTTCAAGTGTATGGATCTCTCTGAAATTGTACTGCAAGGTACCATACCACAAAGGGAAGGCTGGGATTGAGTTTGGGGGTGATGAATCATAATGGGGGTTCAAAAAATTTTGGGGGGGGATTTATTTTTTTTTCCTTTTTTTTCTTTTTTTCCTTTTTTGTTTCTTTTAAAATTTTCCATTTTAAGTTGGTTATTTCTGATTTATATTTAAAATCAAATAATAATGATATGGTAGGAGATACACACCAAACAGGATGTGTAAATTATTATATAATAAGTATTGTGCAATAGCAAGAAATTTTCAATTGCACAGTATTGCACAATAGCAAGAAATCTTCAATTGCACAGTATTGCGCAATAGCAAGAAATCTTCAATTGCACAGTATTGCGCAATAGCAAGAAATATCCAATAGCACAATATTGCACAATAGCAAGAAATTGTCAATTGTACAGTATTGCGCAATAGCAAGAAATATTTAATAGCACAGGATTGTGCAAAAGAAGATACTTCCTATAAATTGCTTATTTCTTGACCAATTTCAATGGGGTTTTATTCTTGATTTCATGGGGTTCTTTAATATGCTGAATCTAACCGTGTATTTAGTTTTTGGATTTTGGGCCCCGTTTTTAAATTGGTCGATCCACATTGAGGTCCAAAGGGTCCAAAATTAAACT
This sequence comes from Mytilus californianus, assembly GCF_021869535.1. Lineage (NCBI taxonomy): Eukaryota > Metazoa > Mollusca > Bivalvia > Mytilida > Mytilidae > Mytilus > Mytilus californianus. The sequence continues at coordinate 50,778,928 of NW_026262745.1, read as the reverse complement.
TTGTTTGATTTCATCAAAAATTGAATTATTGGGGTTCTTTGATATGCCGAATCTAACTGTGTATTTAGATTCTTAAATTTTGGTTCTGTTTTCAAATTGGTCTACATTAAGGTCCAAAGGGTCCAAAATTAAACTTAGTTTGATTTTAACAAAAATTGAATTCTTAGGGTTCTTTGATATGCTGAATCTAAACATGTATTTAGATTTTTGATTATGGGCCCAGTTTTCAAGTTGGTCCAAATCGGGGTCCAAAATTAAACTTTGTTTGATTTCAACAAAAATTGAATATATGGGGTTCTTTGATATGCTGAATCTAACCATGTATTTAGATTTTTGATTTTTGGGCCCCGTTATCAACTTTGTCCACATTGAGGTCAAAAGGGTCCAAAATTAAACTTTGTTTGGTTTCATCAAAAATTGAATTATTGGGGTTCTTTGATATGCCAAATCTAACCGTATATTTAGATTCTTAATTTTTGGTTCCGTTTTCAAATTGGTCTACATTAAGGTCCAAAGGGTCCAAAATTAAACTTAGTTTGATTTTAACAAAAATTGAATTCTTAGGGTTCTTTGATATGCTGAATCTAAACATGTATTTAGATTTTTGATTATGGGCCCAGTTTTCAAGTTGGTCCAAATTGGGGTCCAAAATTAAACTTTGTTTGATTTCAACAAAAATTGAATATATGGGGTTCTTTGATATGCTGAATCTAACCATGTATTTAGATTTTTTATTTGTGGACCCCGTTATCAAATTGGTTCATATTGAGGTCAAAAGGGTCCAAAATTAAACTTTGTTTGATTTCATCTAAAATTGAATTATTGGGGTTCTTTGATATTCCAAATCTAACCGTGTATTTAGATTTTAATTTTGGGTCCTGTTTTTTTAATTTTGGTCTACATTAAGGTCCAAAGGGTCCAAAATTAAGCTTAGTTTGATTTTAACAAAAAATGAATTTTTGGGGTTCTTTGATATGCTGAATCTAAACATGTGTTTCGATTTTTGATTATGGGCCCAGTTTTCAAGTTGGTCCAAGATAGGGTCCAGTATTTAAACTTTGTTTGATTTCAACAAAAATTGAATATATGGGGTTCTTTGATATGCTGAATCTAAACATGTATTTAGATTTTTGATTATGGGCCCAGTTTTCAAGTTGGTCCAAATTGGGGTCCAAAATTAAACTTTGTTTGATTTCCACAAAAATTGAATATATGAGTTTCTTTGATATGCTGAATCTAACCATGTATTTAGATTTTTTATTTGTGGGCCCCCCTATCAAATTGGTTCATATTGAGGTCAAAGGGTCCAAAATTAAACTTTATTTGATTTCATCAAAAATTGAATTATTGGGGTTCTTTGATATTGCAAATCTAACCGTATATTTAGATTTTTAATTTTAGGTCCCGTTTTTTAAATTGGTCTACATTAAGGTCCAAAGGGTCCAAAATTAAACTTAGTTTGATTTTAGCAAAAATTGAATTCTTGGGGTTCTTTGATATGCTGAATCTAAACATGTGTTTAGATTTTTGATTATGGGCCCAATTTTCAAGTTTGTCCAAGTTGGGGTCCAAAATTAAAACTTTTTTTGATTTCAACAAAAATTGAATATATGGGGTTCTTTGATATGCTGAATCTAACCATGAATTTAGATTTTTTATTTGTGGGCCCCGCTATTAAATTGGTTCATATTGAGGTCAAAAGGGTCCAAAATTAAACTTTGTTTGATTTCATCAAAAATTGAATTATTGGAGTTCTTTGATATTCCAAATCTAACCGTGTATTTAGATTTTTAATTTTAAGTCCCGTTTTTTAAATTGGTCTACATTAAGGTCCAAAGGGTCCAAAATTAAAGTTAGTTTGATTTTAGCAAAAATTGAATTCTTGGGGTTCTTTGATATGCTGAATCTAAACATGTGTTTAGATTTTTGATTATGGGCCCAGTTTTCAAGTTTGTCCAAGTTGGGGTCCAAAATTAAACTTTGTTTGATTTTAACAAAAATTGAATATATGGGGTTCTTTGATATGCTGAATCTAACCATGTATTTTGATTTTGGACATTGGACCATAATAGGTAAATTAAAAAAAATTCAAGTTCTTAGACCACATTCTTTCTGTGTCAGAAACCTATGCTGTGTCAAATATTTAATAACAATCGAAATTCAGAGCTGTATCAAGCTTGAATGTTGTGTCCATACTTGCCCCAACTGTTCAGGGTTCGACCTCTGCGGTCGTATCAAGCTGCGCCCCAGCGAAGCATTTTATTCTTAAATTGTTTAACATTTCATACCGATATAACATGCTACTTTTATTATTCTTCCCTTAGTTTATTTATTTTGTATTTACATTGTAGCATAGGTCAAATTTATTTGTTCAGTGCATGTTCACTGGTGTTAATATGTCCTTTGCTTGAGTTAAGCTATTTCAGTTGATATTCTATAGTGTGTCTTTCTATGTTGTGATGTTACACTATTGTTTCAGAAAAAAGAGTGAAGGTTTGGTACAATTAAAACGTTTAAACCCGCTGCATTTGTTTGCACCTGTCCTAAGTCAGGAATCTGATGTTCAGTAGTTGTCGTTTGTTGATGTGGTTCTCGTTTCTCGTTTTTTATATAGATTAGACCGTTGGTTTTTCACGTTTGAATGGTTTTACACTAGTAATTTGTGGGGCCCTTTATAGCTTACTGTTCGGTGTGAACCAAGGCTCCGTGTTGAAGACCGTACTTTGACTTATAATGGTTTACTTTTGTAAATTTTGACTTGGATGGAGAGTTGTCTCATTGGCACTCATACCACATCTTCTTATATCTATATAAAGCCTGTAGAAAGTTTAAATGGTAACACACATAAGTATTCATCAGGGTGGGTTGTATGTATTCGTAGATACAATCGGTCTGTACTTGAGGTACAGTTGATGTGTACGTCGAGCAGAAAGAACAAGAATATCATTGTAAGATGACCAGGGGGAGCATAGTCAATATCTGTGAAAGGTAATCAGAGGTAACCGACGTCAATGGATGTGTAAGATGACCAGAGGTAACCAACGTCAAAATATGTGTAATGAAAAAAAACATCATTGTAAGTTTACCACAAGGTACCATAGTCAATATCTGTGCAAGGTGACCAGAGGTAACCAAAGTCAATATAACTAGAGGTAACCAACGTCAATATATGTGTTAGGTGAGGTAACCAAATTGAACAATTGTGTAATGTGACCAGAGTATAATTGAAAGGTGACGAGAGGTAAAAATAGTCAATCTCCTTTCAAGGTTACCAGAAGTAACCAAATTAATCATTTGTGTAAGGTGACCAGAACATCAGTGTAAGATTTCCAGAGGTAACAAAAGTCAAGATATGTGTAAGGTGACCAGAGTTATACAGAGTGAATTTCTGTGTAAGGTGACCGGATGACAAAAGTGAAGATATGTGTTAGGTGACCAGAGGTAAAAAATAAAATATTTGTGTAATGTGACAAGAACATCATTGTAAGGTTATCAGAGGTAACCATAGATAGTATCTTAACAAGGTGACCAGAGGTAACCAAGTTCAATATATGTGTAAGGTGACAAGTGTTATCCAAAGCGGATATTTGCGTAAGGTGACCAGAGGTAACCAAAGTGAATATCAGTGTAATATGACCAAATTAAGCATATATGTAAGGTGACCAGAGCATTAGTGTAAGGTAACCTGAGGTAACAATAATCAATATCTGTGTAAGGTGAGTAGAGGTAGTTAAACATAATCTCTGTTAGGCGAGCATGGGTAACCAAAGTCAACATATGTCAAATTATGGTGAAGAGAGGTAACCAAAGTCAATATCTGTGTCAATTGAGTAGATGTAACCAAAGTCATTATATCTTCAAGGTGACCAGAAGTTACCATATTAAACATTTGTGTAAGGTGACCAGAACAGCAGTATAAGGTAACCATAGGTAACAAAAGTCAATACCTGTGCCAATTGAGTAGATGTAACCAAAGTCATTATATCTACAAGGTGATCAGAAGTTACCATATTAAACATTTGTGTAAGGTGACCAGAACAGCAGTGTAAGGTATCCAGAGGTAACAATAGTCAATATCTGTGTAAGGTGAGCAGAAGTAACAAAAACGCTATCTCTGTTGGGCTAGCATTGGTACACAAAGTCAACATATGTGTAATTATGGTGAACAGAGGTATCTAAAGTCAATATCTGTCTAAAGAGAACAACGAGAACCAATGTCAATATTTGCCTAAAGAGAATAAAGGGAACCAAATCTGTGTTCCGTGACCAGAGGTTATCAAAGTCAATATCTGCGTCAATTGAGTAGATGTAATCAAAGGCATTATGAGTGTTAGGTGACCAGAGGTAACCACGTTAGTTATATGTGTAAAGTTAACATAACATAAGGATACGGTGACCAGAGATAACCATAGTCAATATCTGTGTATTGTGATCAGAGGTAAATAAATCGATATCTGTGATAGGATATATTGTGTAACAAAATTTTACAATCTGTGTAAGGTGATTTGAGATTACCACATTCATATCTGTCTAAAACAACAAGATTATCATTGTAAGATGATCAGGGAGAGGCATAATCGATATCTGCGCAAGGTGACTTGAGGTACAGTTGATGTGTACGTCGAGTAGAAAAGCCTGTCGAATGTTTTGATTGTAGTACACATTATTGATCATTAGGTCTTGGTTTATGTAAACGTAGTTGGTCTGTACTTGAGGTTCAGTTGATGTGTACCTCAAGAAGACAAAGCCTTTCGAAAGTTTTAATTCTTACACACATTAGTATTTATAAGGGTTGGTTGTACGTAGATTCATTCGGTCTGTACTTGAAGTACAGTTGATGTGTACCTAAAGTAAACAAAGCCTTTCAAAAGTTTTAATGGTAACACACATTAGTATTCAACAAGGTTGGTTGTATATTTTCGTAGATACAATCGGTCTGTACTTGAGGTACAGTTGATGTGTACGTCGAGCAGAAAGAACAAGAATATTATTGTAAGATGACCAGGGGGGAGCCTAATCAATATCTGTGAAAGGTAATCAGAGGTAACCAAAGTCAATATATGTGTTAGGTGACCAGAGGTAACCAACGTCAAAATATGTGTTAGGTGACCAGAAGTAAACAAATCAAATATATGTGTAATTTGACAAGAACATCATTGTAAGGTAACCACAAGGTACCATAGTCAACATGTGTGCAAGTTTACCAAAGGTCACCAAAGTCAATATATGTGTAAGGTGACCAGAGGTAACCAAATTGAATAATTGTGTAATGTGACCAGAGTATTATTGTAAGGTGACGAGAGGTAAACATAGTCAATATCCTTTCAAGGTTACCGGAGTTTACCAAATTAATGATATGAGTAAGGTGACCAGAACACCAATGTTAGGTAACCAAAGGTAACCAAAGTCAATATATGTGTAAGTTGACCAGAGTTATCCAAAGTGAATTTCTGTGTAGGGTGACAAGAGGTAATCAGATTTAATATTTGTGTAATGTGAACAGAACATCAGGATGCGGTGATCAGAGATAACCAAAGTCAAAATTTGTGTATTGTGATCAGAGGTAAAGAAATCGATATCTGTGATAAGGTAACCAAATTGAATAATTGTGTAATCTGACTAGAGTATAATTGTAAGGTGACCAGACGTAAACATAGTCAATATCCTTTCAAGGTGACCAGAGGTAACCAAATTAAATATTTGTGTAATGTGAACAGAACAATAGGATACGGTGACCAGAGATAACCAAAGTCAAAATTTGTGTATTGTGATCAAAGGTAAAGAAATCGATATCTGTGATAGGTGATATTGTGTAATTAAAGTTAACATCTGTGTAAGTAAGATGACCAGATATTACCACAGTCATATCTGTCTAAAAAGAACCAGATTATCGTTGTTAGATGACCAGGGGGAAACATAGCCAATATCTGTGCAAGGTGACTTGAGGTTCAGTTGACGTGTACGTCGAGTAGACAATGGCTGTAGAAACTTGTGATGGTTATACACATCAATATTCATCAGAGTTAGGAGTATGCAGATTGAATTGGTCTGTACTTGAGGTGCAGTTGATGTGTACCTCAAGTAGACAAAGCCTTTCAAAAGTTTTAATGGCACATTAGTTTTCATCGGGATTGGTTGTATGTAGATTCAATCGGTATGTTCTTGAGGTACAGTTGATGTGTACTGCATGTAGACAAAGCCTGTCCAAAGTTTTGATGGTGATATACATTAATATTTATTATATTTGGGTGTATATAGATAGAATTGGTCTGTACTTGAGGTTTAGTTGATGTGTATCTCAAGTACACAAATCCTTTCGAATGTTTCAATGCTAACACATATTAGTGTCCATCAGGGTTAGTTGTATGTAGATTCAATCGGTCTGTACTTAAGGTGCAATTGATGTGTACCTCAAGTAGACAAAGCCTTTCAAAAGTTTTAATGGCACATGAGTATTCATCGAGGTTGGTTGTATATAGATTTAATCGGTCTGTACTTGAGGTACAGTTGATGTGTACGTCGAGCAGAAAGAACAAAAATATCATTGTAAGATGACCAGGGTGAAGCCTAGTCAATCTCTGTGAAAGGTAATCAGAGGTAACCAAAGTCAATATATGTGTAAGGTGTCCAGAGGTAACCAACGTCAAAATATGTGGTAGGTGACCAGAGGTAACCAAATCAAATATCTGTGTAATGTGGCAAGAACATCATTGTAAGGTAATCACAAGATATCATAGTCAATATCTGTGCAAGGTGACCAGAGGTAACCAGAATCAATATGACTAGAGGTAACCAACGTAAATATATGTGTAAAGTGACTAGAGGGAACCAAAATGAATAGTTGTGTAATCTAACCAGAGTATAATTGTAAGGTGACCAGAGGTAAACATAGTCAATATCCTTGCAAGGTTACAAGAGATAACCAAATTAATCATATGCGTAAGGTGACCAGAACATCAGTGTAAGGTAACCGGAAGTAACCAAAGTCAATACATGTGTAAGGTGACCAGAGTTATCCAAAGTGAATTTCTGTGTAGGGTGACCAGAGGTAACCAAAGTGAATATATGTGTTAGGTGACCAGAGGTAACCAAATTAAATATTTGTGTAATGTGAACAGCAGGATACGGTGAACAGAGATAACAAAAGTCAAAATTTGTGTATTGTGATCAGAGGTCAAGGGATCGATATCTGTGATAAGTGATATTGTGTAACTAAAGTTAACATCTGTGTAAGTAAGGTAACCAGCACAGTCATATCTGTCTAAAAAGAACCAGATTATCATTGTAAGATGACCAGGGGGAAACATAGCCAATATCTGTGCAGGGTGACTTGAGGTACAGTTGATGTGTACGTCGAGAAGACAATGCCTGTAGAAACTTTTGATTGTAATACACATCAATATTCATCGGAGTTGGGTGTATGCAGATTGAATTGGTCTCTACTTGAGGGACAGTTTATGTGTATCTCAAGAAGGCAAAGCCTTTCGAAAGTTTAAATGTTAACACACATTAGTATTCATCGAGGTTGTATGTAGATTCAATCGGTCTGTACTTGAGGTACAGTTGATGTGTACGTCGAGCAGAAATAACAAGAATATTATTGTAAGATGACCAGGCTGAAGCCTAGTCAATCTGTGTGAAAGGTAATCAGAGGTAACCGAAGTCAATATATGTGTTAGGTGACCAGAGGTAACCAAATAAAATATCTTTGTAATGTGACAAGAACATCATTGTAAGGTAACCCCAAGATACCATAGTTAATATCTGTGCAAGGTGACCAGAGGTAACCAAAGTCAATATGACTAGAGGTAACCAACGTCATTATTTGAGTAAGGTGACCAGAGGTAACCAAATCAAATATATGTGTAATGTGACAAGAACATCATTGTAAGGTAACCCCAAGATACCATAGTTAATATCTGTGCAAGGTGACCAGAGGTAACCAAAGTCAATATGACTAGAGGTAACCAACGTCATTATATGAGTAAGGTGACCAGAGGTAACCAAGTGAAATAATTGTGTAATCTGACCAGAGTATATTTGTAAAGTGACAAGAGTTAAACATAGTCAATATCCTTTAAAGGTTACCAGAGATAACCAAATTAATCATAAGCGTAAGGTGACCGGAACATCAGTGTAAGGTAACAAGAGGTAACCAAAGTGAATATATGTGTTAGGTGACCAGAGGTAACCAAATTAAATATTCACTGTGTCTAAACTACCCCGGCAAAAAATGTTTGGACTCGAATGTATCTAATATCCGGCAACGGAACATTAATAGGCAGAGAAAAGGTAGTTTTCTGTTTATTTATTTGTTATTGTTATGATATCGAAGAATATTTATACATATATAACTATTTTCTATTGTGAGATGTAATATTTTCTACAACCGTTCTAGAATAACGGAGAAATAAGTAATAATGCATGTCAAAATGACGAATTGAGTGAACCTTGTCTCAAATTTGCTTAATTTCTCCGTAAATTGTTCACATGGTACGGAAAGAAAGGTACATAAAGAAAGATATTGACATGGAGATTGCAAAACTAGTCAGTTTGAGCATCTCAATCCTTGTATTTCTGCGTATGGAACGAAAGAAATGGGTCATGTCAAAATGGAAGCACCCGGTTTCGTCATTGTCTACAACCCGGTTTTGTCATTGATTTCACAAGGCAGAACCCGGTTTTGTCAAAGAAAAAAATGCATAATCGCATAACATATTTGAACTTAAGAAATTAAAAGGAGTTTGGTGGCTGGTTGGAAAACGATTTCTTACAGAGGACAACTTATCATTTATTTGAATCTGTAAATACTTGAATTCCTACTTTATTGGAACAAAAATAATTATAATTTTGCTTTGCATTTTAAAGAAATACTCTAACTGCAAAAAAAGATAGAAATTAAGGTAAAACCGCAAATTGAGGTTAAAGCTCTCTATACGTTTTTTTATATGAATTGTGTAAATTTTATTGTTTAAACTTAAAATTAGAGTTTATGGTCTTAAAATTGATGGACGCATATTTGATATGTAGTTTTCTTGCACAACAAGATGGTTATCTTTCGGCGTTTTGCATTTGCGCCGATCTGCATTTCATTTGCGCAGATTATTTCTTTCATTTGCGCTGATTTTTTTTTTCTTTCATTTGCGCTGATTTTTTCTTTCGTTTGCGCTGATTTTTTCTTTTATTTGCGCCGATTGTGTACAGGTATATAACAGGTAAATGTTATTTCTTATTTATCATTTTATACCTCTTCCGTTAGCCATTGCAAACATGTTATGAATTATATTTTAGGGTGATGCGAATAAATTGATTCTTGACTGTCATTCGTCCTCTAACAGCTTTCAACGGGTGCAGCTGCCCAGAAATATATAAGCATATATTTCCTATGATCGTTTAAAATAAATCTTTTTAAGGCTAAATGTTCATTATAATGCATGATAATCAGACAAATGTAAAAAATATATGCTTCCAGAATCGCCATAAAAAATGAATGTTTATGGTGAGAAAAGGATTACAATAATCATGCATTAAAATCAAATCTATCTATCCCTAATCGTAACTATAATACTAAGTATAAATTAGTGTAATAGTCTCAGGCCATCGAGAAAATGCCAGAATGATTATTTTTTTAATAGTTGTATAAATAAATGGTTCTGTTATCTCTCCATTGTGTTATGATTATCGTACATTGACGTTGGTCAATATAGTATTGTCAATATATAGGGACGGATTCAGGCTTTTTCAAAGTGGGTGTAATTCAAACAGCTAACATACCACAGAGTGTAGCAAAGCAAACAATGTTTTAGACGAATTATGCTAAACAAAAATCGTAAAAAAAAGATTTAATATTTTTTGGGCCATCAAAAGTGGGAGTGGGGGCGCGTGACCTATACGCCGCCTGGATTCGCCACTGATGTTATATAACTAAATCGTTTACCAACTTAAAATTTTATAAGAAATAAGAAAACAGGTACACCCGCGAAATTGGATGTATGTGAGTAGGATTATCATGTTTATTCTAAAAATTCACATTGATATTTTGGAATTGTCAGAATGCGAGACCAACGGATGCAGATTCGTGGCGGCTTGAACTATTTGTATGACGCTTCATATGTCAGAAGTTAGAAGGCCTGACTGCAATATACCTCGCACACAGATCATTTATGTAACGATTTTTCTATCTGTCATATGTCCATTGCCCTTAACCTCATTTTCATGATTCAGCGATTTCCTAACAAAATGAATAGCTGATAATGGTTAATATCTATGATCAAGGTTAACATTTCGTGTTCAAGTCCATATCTCTTATACCATAAGTAATAGGTCAACTATATTTGCTCGTATGGCGCACATGACTATTTAAGTGACCTTAAACTATTTTCTTGATTAATTGGTAAATGTTAAGTTTTTTTTTGTTGGTTTTAATGATTGTAATGTGTTCATGTCCGTCTGGCAGGTTCATCAGACCTTGACTTTTTTATGGTTCCATGAACACTGTTAATTTTATGAGATACTTTTATTAAATTTTCATCTTACAGAACTTCAAAAAAAAAAATCGATAACGATCATTCAAGCAGTCGCGACATGTCAGTGCGTACAGTCACTCTTGTTTAAATAATACGTAGTATTTATTTTTTTTTTTTTTAAACGCAATTGAAGTTTTTTTTTTGCCATGTCTGATTAGTTTATCTCGTTCAATTAAGCCTTAATTATGAATTGTTAGACTTTTTTTAATTCAAGAACGGTGCACTCTTGTTTAGAATTCTTGGTTGGTTTTAGCTCACCTGACCTCAAGGGAAAAGTGAGCTTTTTCATCACTTGGCCCCCGTCGTCCGTCGTCTTCCGTTAATTTTTTACATAATTTTCTCCTCTGAAATTACTGGGCTACAATACATTTAACAAACCTTATCCACAATCTTATGTCGGTTTTAAAAGGTCTAACGAACTTATGTTTAAATGTTTTTCATCATCATTGTGGTATCTAGTTTAAAAAGTTTTTGATGACCCCGCTTGTTAACAAAGATGGCCGACATGGCTTAAAATAGAACATAGTGGGATGCAAGTTATGTTTATTATTTGAAAACAGCTATAGATAGAGAAAATTTAACAGGGGCAGATATGTTAATAATGTTGAGCTCTACCTTTTGTCCGTACACATCAAAACTCTCACACGAATTCTCATAGAAGTTAATGTCCTTAAATGACAAATTTCTCTTTTTTTTCCATTTCTGTCTATTATCTTTAAATATATAAAAGTTATATAGCAAAAATGATCAGTAAAACAATATATACGAATAAGTCCACTTGGTCGATATCCTTGTAAGAATGATTGACCTTTTATTACGATTTTTACCATTTCTTTGCAATTTTGCCAATTTTTTTACAAAAATTTTCTCCTCTTTAACAATTTGATTAAACTTGGCCACACGCTTGATTGAGGTATCTGGTACCCACATGCTCAGACATAGACAAAACTGGGTCATTGTGTAGTAAACAACATTGACAAAACCGGGTCCTTCCATTTTGACATGACCTATTTCTTTCGTTCCATACGCAGAAATACAAGGATTGAGGTGCTCAAAGTGACTAGTTTTGCAATCTCCATGTCAATATCTTTCTTTCCATGCCTTTCTTTCCGCACCATGTGAACAATTAAGGAGAAATGAAACAAATTCGAGGTAAGGTTCACTCAATTCGTCATTTTGACGTGCATTTTTACTTATTTCTCCGTTAATCTAGAACGGTTGTAGAAAATATTACATCTCACAATAGAAAATAGTTATATATGTATATATATTCTTCGATATCATAAAAATAACAAATAAATAAACAGAAAACTACCTTTTCTCTGTCTATTGATGTTCCGTCACCGTGCCGGATATTAGATACCATCGAGTCCAAACATTTTTTGCCGGGGTAGTTTAGACACAGTGATATTTGTGTAATGTGAACAGAACATCAGGATACGGTGACCAGAGATAACCAAAATCAAAATTTGTGTATTGTGATCAGAGGTAAAGAAATCGATATCTGTGATAGGTGATATTGTGTAACTAAAGTTAACAAATGTGTAAATAAGGTGATTAGAGATTACAAAAGTCATTTCTGTCTAAAAAGAACCAGATTATCATTGTAAGATGACAAGGGGGAAACATAGCCAACATCTGTGCAAGGTGACTTGAGGTACAGTTGATGTGTACGTCGAGAAGATAATGCCTGTAGAAACATTTGATGGTAATACACATCAATATTCATCAGAGTTGGGTGTATGCAGATTGAATTGGTCTTTACTTGAGGTGCAGTTGATGTGTATCTCAAGTAGGCAAAGCCTTTCGAAAGTTTTAGTGTTAACACACATTAGTATTCATCAAGGTTTGGTTGTACGAAGATACAATCTGTCTGTACTTGAGGTACAGATGATGTATACATCGAGTAGACAAACCCTGTCGAATCTTTTCATTGTAATACACATTAATGTTCCTTAGGTCCTTGTGTATTTAAACGCTGTTGATCTGTACTGGAGTTTCAGTTGATTTGTACGTCAGGTAGAAAAAAACCTGTCAAAATTGTTGTTGTAATAGACATTCCTGTTCATTAGGTTCGAGTGTATGAAAATTGAATTCGTCTGTACTTGAGGTACAAATGATGTGTACTGCATCTAGAGAAAGCCTGTCCAAAGTTTTGATGGTAATATACATTAATATTTATTATATTTAGGTGTATGTAGATTGAATTGGTCCGTACTTAAGGTTCAGTTAATATGTATCTCAAGTAGACAAATACTTTCGAATGTTTCAATGCTAACACACATTAGAATTCATCAGGGTTAGTTGTATGTAGATTCAATCGGTTTGTACTTGAGGTGCATTTAATGTGTACCTCAAGTAGACAAAGCCTTTCAAAAGTTTCAATGGTAACACACATTAGTATTCATCTGGGTTGGTTATATGTAGATTCAATCGGTCTGTACTTGAGGTACAGTTGGTGTGTACATCGAGCAGAAAAAACAGGAATATCATTGTAAGATGACCAGGGTGAAGCCTAGTCAATCTCTGTAAAAGGTAATCAGAGGTAACCAAAGTCAATATATGTGTAAGGTGTCCAGAGGTAACCAACGTTAAAATATGTCTTAGATGACCAGAGATAACTAAATCAAATATCTGTGTAATGTGAAAAGAACATCATTGTAAGGTAACCACAAGATACCATAGTACATATCTGTGCAAGGTGACCAGAGGTAACCAAATCAAATATGTGTAATGTGACAATAACATCATTGTTAGGTATCTAAAAGATATCATAGTAAATATCTGTGCAAGGTGACCAGAGGTAACCAAAGTCAATATGACTAGAGGTAACCTACGTCAATATATGTGTAAGGTGACCAGAGGTAACCAAATTGAATAATTGTGTAATCTGACCAGATTATAACTGTAAGGTCACCAGAGGTAAACATAGTCAATATCTTTGCAAGGTTACCAGAGATAACCAAATTAATCATATGCGTAAGGTGACCAGAACATCAGTGTAAGGTAACCAGAAGTAACCAAAGTCAATGTATGTGTAAGATGACCAGAGTTGTCCAAAGTGAGTTTCTGTGTCATGTGACCAGAGGTAACCAAAGTGAATATATGTGTTAGGTGACCAGAGGTAACTAAAGTAAATATTTGTGTAATGTGAACAAAACATCAGGATACGGTGACCGGAGATCATCAAAGTCAAAATTTTTGTATTGTGATCAGAGGTAAAGAAATCGATATCTGTGATAGGTGATATTGTGTAACTAAAGTTAACATTTGTGTAAGTAAGGTGACGAGAGATTACCACAGTCGTATCTGTCTAAAAAGAACCAGATTAAAATTGTAAGATCACCAGGGGGAAGCATAGCCAATATATGTGCAAGGTGACTTGAGGTACAGTTGATGTGTACGTCGAGTTGACAATGCCTGTAGAAACATTTGATGGTAATACACATCAATATTCATCAGAGTTGGGTGTATGCAGATTGAATTGGTCTCTACTTGAGGTGCAGTTGATGTGTATCTCAAGTAGGCAAAGCCTTTCGAAAGTTTTAGTGTTAACACACATTAGTATTCATCAAGGTTTGGTTGTACGAAGATACAATCTGTCTGTACTTGAGGTACAGATGATGTATACATCGAGTAGACAAACCCTGTCGAATCTTTTCATTGTAATACACATTAATGTTCCTTAGGTCTTTGTGTATTTAAACGCTGTTGATCTATACTGGAGTTTCAGTTGATTTGTACGTCAGGTAGAAAAAAAACCTGTCAAAATTGATGTTGTAATAGACATTCCTGTTCATTAGGTTCGAGTGTATGAAAATTGAATTCGTCTGTACTTGAGGTACAAATGATGTGTACTGCATCTAGAGAAAGCCTGTCCAAAGTTTTGATGGTAATATACATTAATATTTATTATATTTAGGTGTATGTAGATTGAATTGGTCCGTACTTAATGTTCAGTTAATGTGTATCTCAAGTAGACAAATACTTTCGAATGTTTCAATGCTAACACACATTAGAATTCATCAGGGTTAGTTGTATGTAGATTCAATCGGTTTGTACTTGAGGTGCATTTAATGTGTACCTCAAGTAGACAAAGCCTTTCAAAAGTTTCAATGGTAACACACATTAGTATTCATCTGGGTTGGTTATATGTAGATTCAATCGGTCTGTACTTGAGGTACAGTTGGTGTGTACATCGAGCAGAAAAAACAGGAATATCATTGTAAGATGACCAGGGTGAAGCCTAGTCAATCTCTGTAAAAGGTAATCAGAGGTAACCAAAGTCAATATATGTGTAAGGTGTCCAGAGGTAACCAACGTTAAAATATGTCTTAGATGACCAGAGATAACTAAATCAAATATCTGTGTAATGTGAAAAGAACATCATTGTAAGGTAACCACAAGATACCATAGTACATATCTGTGCAAGGTGACCAGAGGTAACCAAATCAAACATGTGTCATGTGACAATAACATCATTGTTAGGTATCTACAAGATATCATAGTAAATATCTGTGCAAGGTGACCAGAGGTAACCAAAGTCAATATGACTAGAGGTAACCTACGTCAATATATGTGTAAGGTGACCAGAGGTAACCAAATTGAATAATTGTGTAATCTGACCAGATTATAACTGTAAGGTGACCAGAGGTAAACATAGTCAATATCTTTGCAAGGTTACCAGAGATATCCAAATTAATCATATGCGTAAGGTGACCAAAACATCAGTGTAAGCACTACAAAAGTCTAAAAGTCTGAAAAGACCAGTTTTTGTCTTAATTTGCATGAACTTTTACTCGACATTCTCCAAAAGTATGACTTGTGTCTTAATTTTTCTTGACAAATTCTCATTTATATTAAATTTGTATGAAATTTACTCGACATATTCTCGACATTCTAAATATGGTCTTAAAATTTCTTGACAAATTCTTGACATTTGAATACTGTCTTGAAATTTCTCGACATATTCTCGACATTCTTATTTTTTCTCAGTATGGCTTGACATATTCTGAACATTTTGAATCGTGTCTTAAATTTACTTGACAGTTCTGAGTTTTACAAATCATGACCAATATTCATGATATAACTTTAATCTTTATTTCTCTTTATATGATATACTGTTGTTTCAAGTTACACTTCTTTACAACAAAAATAAAAGTTGGGCATGTAAAATAATTGAAAATTTGGGTATATAAATATTTTTACAAATGCAAATATGGCTATGAAATCTAAAGTATAAAATAATTCAAATGTGGTTATGTTGATATAAAACAATTTCAATGTGGGTTTTTAAATAATTACAAATTTTGATTCCTAAATCTTATAAATTAAATGATTCAAACCAATCATACTGTAGACATATTTCATTCTACATTCATAATATTCAATGTTGATATGGTAAATAATTATTATACCAAAATGTGGTTTATATAAATAGCAAATTATGATGATATACAAATCATTCATTTAACAGAAGAAAAATTTGTGTAATGTCATCTGTTGGAATATATTAAGTATTACACATGGACAGGATGTTCCCCATAAAATTAAGGTATTCCACACCCCAGAGTACACGCAACTGCTTTACCTGTAATCAGCCATACAACTTATCAGTTGACCGACCATGCCACTACAATTTAAAAAGTTTGTTGATAGATGAAAATGAAAATCATCATTTTGATGAAAAAAAATTGAATTGAAGTGGATTTTCTTCATCAAAATTATGAAGTTAATTATTTTAACATAAAAACAAATTGAATAATTCCCAAAGATTAAATAAAAATTATTATCTACTCCAGGAATAATAAAAAAAATGTATTTATAATGGGTCCCATCAATGATTTCTATAGAAATGGTTCTCAAACAGACATGCATAATATAGATCTAAACATTTTTTCTTTTCAGGAAGGAGTTTTTTTATGATTTATTAATATTTATTTTTGATAAAAAATTATAAAATTCAACACTCAAATTTGAATAAAAAATGTTTTTGGGTTGTTCTAAAAAATGAATAAGGGTTTTGAATCAAGATGGGAACAAATTCTTTGACCTAAACGAAAGCCACCCCCCCCCCCCCCCTCTTTTTTTAGCTACATAAACCCAAAAGATGAATTGTGGGGTCCAAAAGAGATACAAGACACCTATTTTAGTAAAGCAAATTTGACTGGCAGTTTTGCGAACGGCAAAAATCTAAATGCTGTTTGTCAATACCTTCTACTTATATTCCAAGTGAAAACAATTACTTAAATGTTTAATAAAAATAAATCAAAATTAAACTACATGGGGGATTATTCAGGGTATTATAACTTAGTTGCACCAAAAGGGTATCTTACTATATATACCAAATTAATCCTTGATTCTTCAAAGTTTAGTTTAGCCATAATAAAAAGGAGTATATAACAGCAATAGAATGTCATAAACAGTGCAGAATAAGTCTGTTCACATTTCAGGCGAAATTTATACTGTTGAGATAGTGTCAAGACATATTTAAGACTGTCAAGAATGTGTCGAGACATATTCAGACATTATTTAGAATGTCAAGAATATGTCGAGACATATTCAGACATTATTAAGAATGTCAAGAATATGTCAAGACAGATCGAGACAAATTTAAGACAGTCAAGAATTGGTCGAGACTAATCCAGACTCTTATCAGATGATACAGGAAGTGTCGAGAAATTTTAAGACAATGTTCATACTGTCAAGACACTTGTCAAGAAAAATCAACAACCTTATTAGACAAATTCATACTATGTCAAGAATTTTTAAAAATTATTCAGACAAATTAAGAATGTCGAGTAAAAATTCATGCAAATTCAGACAAAAACTGGTCTTTTCAGACTTTTTGACTTTTGTAGTGAAGGTAATCAGAAGTAACCAAAGTCAATGTATGTGTAAGATGATCAGAGGTAACCAAAGTGAATATATGTGTTAGGTGACCAGAAGTAACTTAAGTAAATATTTGTGTAATGTGAACAGAACATCAGGATACGGTGAGCGGAGATCACCAAAGTCAAAATTTTTGTATTGTGATCAGAGGAAAAGAAATCGATATCTGTGATAGGTGATATTGTGTAACTAAAGTTAACATTTGTGTAAGTAAGGTGACGAGAGATTACCACAGTCGTATCTGTCTAAAAAGAACCAGGTTAAAATTGTAAGATCACCTGGGGGAACCATAGCCAATATATGTGCAAGGTGACTTGAGGTACAGTTGATGTGTACGTCGAGTAGACACTGCCTGAAGAAACTTTTGATGGCAATACACATCAATTTTCATCAGTGTTGGGTGTATGCAGATTGAATTGGTCTGTACTTGAGGGGCAGTTGATGTGTATCTCAAGTAGGCAAAGCATTTCGAAAGTTTTAATGTTAACACACATTAGTATTCATCAAGGTTTGGTTGTACGAAGATACAATCTGTCTGTACTTGAGGTACAGTTGATGTGTACGTCGAGTAGACATAGCCTGTCGAATATTTTCATTGTAATACACATTAATGTTCCTTAGGTCTTTGTGTATTTAAACGTAGTTGGTCTGTACTTGAGATTCAGTTGATTTGTACGTCAAGTAGAAAAAAACCTGTCAAAATAATTGTTGCTAATAGACATTCCTGTTCATTAGGTTCGAGTGTATGAAAATTGAATTGGTCTGTACTTGAGGTACAAATGATGTGTACTGCATCTAGACAAAGCCTCTCTAAAGTTTTGATGGTAATATACATTAATATTTATTATATTTGGGATATGTAGATTGAATTGGTCTGTACTCAAGGTTCAGTTGATGTATATCTCAAGCACACAAATCCTTTCGAATGTTTCAATGCTGACACACATTTGTATTCATCAGAGTTAGTTGTATGTAGATTCAATCGGTCTGTACTTGAGGTGCAGTTGATGTGTACCTCAAGTAGACAAAGTCTTTCAAAAGATTCAATGGTAACACACATAAGTAATCATCTGGGTTGGTTGTATGTAGATTCAATCGGTCGGTACTTGAGTTACAGTTAGTGTGTACATCGAGCAGAAAAAAACAGGAATATCATTGTAAGATGACCAGGGTGAAGCCTAGTAAATCTCTGTAAAAGGTAATCAGAGGTAACCAAAGTCAATATATGTGTAAGGTGTGCAGAGGTAATCAACGTCAAAATATGTGTAAGATGAAAAGAGGTAACAAATTCAAATATCTGTGTAATGTGACAAGAACATCATTGTAAGGTAACCAGAAGATACCATAGTAAATATCTGTGCAAGGTGACCAGAGGCAACCAAATCAAATATGTGTAATGTGACAATTACATCATTGTAAGGTATCCACAAGATATCATAGTAAATATCTGTGCAAGGTGACCAGAGGTAACCAAAGTCAATATGACTAGATGTAACCTGCCTCAATATATGTGTAAGGTGACCAGAGGTAACCAAATTGAATAATTGTGTAATCTGACCAAAGTATAATTGTAAGGTGACCAGAGGTAATCATAGTCAATATCCTTTCAAGGTTACCAGAGATAATCAAATTAATCATATGTGTAAGATGACCAGAACATCAGTGTAAGGTAACCAAAGGTAACCAAAGTCAATGTATGTGTAAGGTGACCAGAGTTATCCAAAGTGAATTTATGTGTAGGGTGACAAGAGGTAACCAAAGTGAATATATATGTTAGGTGACCAGAGGTTACCAAATTAAATATTTGTGTAATGTGAACAGAACATCGGGATACGGTGAACAGAGATAACCTAAGTCAAAATTTGTGTATTGTGATCAGATGTAAAGAAATCGATATCTGTGATAGGTGATATTGTGTAACTAAAGTTAACATCTGTGTAAGTAAGGTGACCACAGATTACCACAAACATATTTGTCTAAAAAGAACCAGATTATCATTGTAAGTTGACCAGGGGGAAGCATAGCCAAAATCTGTGCAAGGTGACTTGAGGTACAGTTGATGTGTACGTCGAGTAGACAATGCCTGTAGAAACTTTTGATGGTAATACACATCAATATTCATCAGAGTTGGGTGTATGCAGATTGAATTGGTCTGTACTTGAGGGGCAGTTAATGTGTATCTCAAGTAGACAAAGCCTTTCGAAAGTTTTAATGGTAACACACATTAGTATTCATCAAGGTTTGGTTGTACGAAGATACAATCTGTCTGTATTACAGGTGCAGTTGATGTGTACGTCGAGTAGACAAAGCCTGTCGAATGTTTTGAATGTAATACACATTAATGTTCCTTAGGTTTTGGTTTATGTGAACGTAGTTGGTCTGTACTTGAAATTCAGTTGATGTGTACGTAAAATAGAAAAAGCCTGTCAAAATTCTTATTGGTTTTAGACATTCCTGTTGATTAGGTTCGAGTGTATGAAAATTGAATTGGTCTGTACTTGAGGTACAAATGATGTGTACTGCATGTAGACAAAGCCTATCCAAAGTTTTGATGGTATTATACATTAATATTTATTATATTTGGGTGTATGTAGATAGAATTTGTCTGTACTTAAGGTTTAGTTGATGTGTATCGCAAGTACACAAATCCTTTCGAATGTTTCAATGCTAACAAACATTAGAATTCATCAGGGTTAGTTGTATGTAGATTCAATCGTCCTGTGCTTGAGGTGAAGTTGATGTGTACCTTAAGTAGACAAAGCCTTTCAACAGTTTTAATTGCACATAGGTATTCATCGGGATTGGTTGTATGTAGATTCAATCGGTCTGTATTTGAGGTACAGTTGATGTGTTCGTCGAGCAGAAAGAACAAGAATATCATTGTAAGATGACCAGGGTGAAGCCTAGTCAATCTCTGTGAAAGGTGATCAGAGATTACCACAGTCATATCTGTCTGAAAAGAACCAGAGTATCATTGCAAGATGACCAGTGGGAAGCATAGCCAATATTTGTGCAAGGTGACTTAAGGTTCAGTTGATGTGTAATTCGAGTAGACAATGCCTGTAGAAACTGTTAATGATAATACACATCAATATTCATCACAGTTGGGTGTTAGCAGATTGAATTGGTCTCTACTTGAGGGGCAGTTTTGTGTATCTCAAGTAGACAAAGCCTTTCGAAAGTTTTAATGTTAACACACATTAGTTTTCATCAAGGTTTGGTTGTACGAAGATACAATCTGTCTGTACTTGAGGTACTGTTGATGTGTACGTCGAATAGACAAAGCCTGTCGAATCTTTTCATTGTAATACACATTATATTCTTTAGGTTTTGGTTTATGTAAACGTAGTTGGTCTGTACTTCAGATACAGTTGATTTGTACGTCAAGTAGACAAAACCTGTCAAAATTGTTGTGAGTAATAGACCTTCCTCTTCATTGGGCTCGAGTGTATGAAAATCGAATTGGTCTGTACTTGAGATACAAATGATGTGTACTGCATGTAGACAACGCCTGTCCAAAGTTTTGATGGTAATATAAATTAATATTTATTATATTTGGGTGTATGTAGATTGAATTGGTCCGTACTTGAGGTTTAGTTGATGTGTATCTCAAGTACACAAATCCTTTCGAATGTTTTAATGCTAAAACACATTAGTATTCATCAGGGTTAGTTGTATGTAGATTCAATCGGTCTGTACCTGAGGTGCAGTTGATGTGTACCTCAAGTAGACAAAACCTTTCAAAAGTTTTAATGGCACATTAGTATTCATCGGGATTGGTTCTATGTAGATTCAATCGGGCTGTACTTGAGGTACAGTTGATGTGTACGTAGAGCAGAAAGAACAAGAAGATCATTGTAAGATGACCAGGGTGAAGCCTAGTCAATCTCTATCAAAGGTAATCAGGGGGAACCAAAATCAGTATATGTGTAAGGTGTCCAGAGGTAACAAACGTCAAAATATGTGTAAGGTGACCAAAGGTAACCAAATCAAATATCTGTGACACATCAATATTCATCAGTATTGTTTGCATGTAGATTGGATTTGTCTGTACTTGATGTGCAGTTCATATGTACAGCAAGTAGACAATTCTAAAGATTAAAGGTAGCACTCATAAGTTTGCATTAGGGTCGGTTGTATGTAGATCCAATCGGTCTGTACTTGAGGTGCAGTTGATGTGTACCTCAAGTATACAACGCCTGTCGAAAGATTTATTGGTTATACACATCAATATTCAACAGAGTTGGGTGTATCTAGATTGAATTAGTCTGTACTTAAGGTACAGTTGATGTATACTTCAAGTAGACAAAGCCTCTCAAAAGTTTTAATGGTAACAGAAATTAGTATTCATTAGGCTTGGTTGTATGTAGATCCAATCGGTCTTTACTTGAGATACAAATGATGTGCACTTCATGTAGACATAGACTCTACAAAGTTTTGATAGTAATATTATTACTTTTCATTATATTTGGTTGTATGTAGATTGAATAATCTGTACTTGAGGTACAATTGATGTTTACCTCAAGTAAACAAAGCCGGTCGAAAGTTTTGATGGTAATACACATCAATATTCATTTTATTTTAATACATATAGATTAAATTGGTCTTAACTTGAGGTACAATTGATGTGTACCTCAATTAGACAAAGCCTGTCGAAAAAGTTGATGGTAATACACATCAATATTCATCAGAGTTGGGTGTATGTAGATTGAATTGGTCTGTACTTGAGGTACATTTCATTTATACCTAAAGTAGACAAAGCCTATCGAAAGATTAAATGGTAACACACATTAGTATTCATCAGTGTTGGTTGTTTTTAGATTGAATTGGTCTGTACTTGAGGCACAGTTGATGTTTACCTCAAGTAGACAAAGCTTCTAAAAAGTTTTGATGGTAATACACATCAATATTCATTATATTTGAATGTATGTAGATTGAATTGGTCTTAACTTTAGGTACAATTGATGTGTACCTCAATTAGACAAGGCCTGTCGAAAGTTTTGATGGTAATACACATCAATATTTATCAGTAAGTTGAATTTGTCTGTACTTGATGTGCAGTTAATATGTACAGCAAGTAGACAATTCTAAAGATTAAAAGGTAACACTCATAAGTATTCATTAGGGTTGGTTGTATGTAGATTCAATCGGTCTGCACTTGAGGCACAGTTGATGTATACGTCAAGTAGACAAAGCCTATCGAAAGATTAAATGGTAACACACATTAGTATTCATCATTGTTGGTTGTTTGTAGATTGAATTGGTCTGTACTTGAGGCACAGTTGATGTATACCTAAAGTAGACAAAGCCTCTTAAAACTTTTAATGGTAACAGACATTAGTATTCATCAGGCTTAGGTGTATTTAGATCCAATCGGTCTGTAATTGAGATACAAATGATGTGTACTTCATGTAGACAAAGTCTTTACAAAGTTTTGATGGTAATATAATTATTTTTTTTTTTACATATTTGGTTGTATGTTTATTGAATAATCTGTGATGTTTATCTTAAGTTGACAAAGCCGGTCGAAAGTTTTGAAGGTAATACACATCAATATTCATTATATTTGAGTGTATGTAGATTGAATTGGTCTGTACTTGAGGTACAGTTTATGTATACCTCAAGTAGACACAGCCTATCGAATGATTAAATGGTAACACACATTAGTATTCATCAGGGTCTGTTGTATGTAGATTCAATCGGTCTATACTTGAGGTGCAGTTGATGTGTACGTCAAGTAGACAAAGCTTTACGAACATTTTGATGGTAACACATATATGTATGCATCAGCGTTGGTTGTATGTACATTGAATTGGTCTGTACTTGAGGTACAGTTGATGTGTACCTCAATTAGACAATGCCTGTCGAAAGTTTTGATTTTTATACACATCAATATTCATCAGAGTTGGGTGTATGTTGATTGAATTGTTCTGTACTTGAGGTCCAGTTCATGTATACCTCAAGGAGACAAAGCCTATTGAAAGATTAAATGGTAACACACATTAGTTTTCATCAGGATTGGTTGTATGTACATTGTAGCGGTGTGAACTTGAGGTACAGTTGATGTGTACCTCAAGTAGACAATGCCTGTGGAAAGTTTGGATGGTTATACACATCAATATTCATCAGAGTTGTGTGTATGTAGGTTGAATTGATCTGTACATGAGGTAAAGTAGACAATTCTCGAGATGAAATGGTAACACACATAAGTATTCATTAGGGTTGGTTGTATGTAGATTCAATCGCTCTGTACTTGAGGTACAGTTAATGTGTACCTCAAAAAGACAAAGCCTTTCGAACATTTTAATGGTAACACACATTAGTATTTATCAGGGTTGGTTGTATGTAGATTGAATTGGTCTGTACTTGAGGTACAGTTGATGTGTACGTCGAGTAGAAAAAGCCTGTGGAAAGTTTGGATGGTAATACACGTCAATATTCGCCAAGTTTGGTGTATGTAGATTGAATTGGTCTGTACTTGAGGTACAGTTGATGTGTATGTCGAGTAGACAAAGCATTTCGAATGTTTTGATTGTAATACACAATAATGTTTCTTAGGTTTTGGTTTATGTAAACGTAGTTGATCTGTACTTGATGTTCAGTTTATTTGTACGTCAAGTAGAAAAAGGCTGTCAGAACTGTTGTTGGTAAAAGACATTCCTGTTCTTTAGGTTCGACAGATTTAATATTGAATTGATTTGTACTTGAGATACAAAAGATGTGCACTTCATGTAGACACACACTGTCAAAAGTTTTGATGGTAATAAACAATAATACTCATCATAGTTGGGTGTATGTAGATTGAATTGGTCTGAACTTGAGGTACAGTTGATGTGTACCTCAAATAGACAAAGCCTGTCGAAAGTTTTGATGGTAATACATATCAATATTCATCAGTATTAGTTACATGTAGGTTAATTTGTCTGTACTTGATGTGAAGTTGATTTGTACGTCAAGTAGAAAAAGTCTGTCAAAATTGTTTTTGGTAAAAGACATTCCTGTTCATTAGGTTCGACAGATTGAATATTGAATTGGTTTGTACTTGAGATACAAATGATGTGCACTTAATGTAGACAAACACTGTCAAAAGTTTTGATGGTAATAAACATTAATACTCATTATATTTGGGTGTATGTATATTGAATTGGTCTGAACTTGAGGTACAGTTGATGTGTACATCAAGTAGACAATGCCTGTCGAAATTTTTGATGGTTATAAACATCTATATTCTTCAGAGTTGGGTGTATGTGGGTTGAATTGATCCGTACATGAGGTACGCTTGATTTGTACCGCAAGTAGACAATTCTCAAGATTAAATGATAACACACATAAGTATTTATTAGGTTAGTTGTATTTAGATCCAATCAGTCTGTACAAGAGATACAAATGATTTGCTCGTCCTGAATATGAATAAAATATTTCCCACTGGACGTTAAGCAACCAACAATCAATCAAATGATTTGCACTTCATGTAGACAAAGCCTCTACAAAGTTTTGATGGTAATATGATTAGTTTTAATTCTATTTGGTTGTATGTAGATTGAATAATTTGTACTTGGGGTACAATTGATGTTCACCTCAAGTAGAAAAAGCCAGTCTAAACTTTTGATGGTAATACACATCAATATTCATTATATTTGAATGTGTGTAGATTGAATTGGTCTGACCTTGAGGTACAGTTGATGTGTACCTCAAATAGACAAAGCCTGTCGAAAGTTTTGATGGTAATACACATCAATATTTATCAGTATTGGTCTGTACTGGATGTGCAGTTGATATGTACAGCAAGTAGACAATTCTAAAGATTAAAAGATAACACTCATAAGTATTCATTAGGGTTGGTTGTATGTAGATTCAATCGGTCTGCACTTGAGGCACAGTTGATGTGCACCTCAAGTAGAAAAAGCCTTTAGAACATTTTGATGGTAACAAACATTAGTATTCATCAGGGTTGGTTGTACGTATAATGAATTGGTCTGTACTTGAGGTAGAGTTGATGTTGACGTCAAGTAGAAAAAGACTGTGGAAAGTTTGGATGGTAATACACGTCAATATTTATCAGAGTTGGTGTATCTATATTGAATTGGTCTGCATTTCAGGTGCAGTTGATGTGTACCTCAAGTACACAATGCCTGTCGAAAGTTTTGATGGTTATACACATCAATATTCATCAGAGTTATTGTATCTAGATTGAATTGGTCTGTACTTGAGGTACAGTTGATGTGTACCTCAAGTAGACAATGCCTGTCGAATGTTTTGATGGTTATACACATCAGTATTCTTCATAGTTGGGTGTATCTAGACTGAATTGGTCTGTACTTAAGGCACAGTTTATGTGTACCTCAAGTAGACAATGCATGTCGAAAGTTTTGATGGTTATACACATCAATATTCATCAGAGTTGGGTGTATGTAGGTTGAATTGATCTGTACATGAGGTACAGTTGATATGTACCGCAAGTAGGCAATTCTCAAGATTAAATGGTAACACACACAAGTATTCATTAGCGTTAGTTGTATGTAGATTCAATCGTTCAGTACTTGAGGTACAATTGATGTATACCTCAAGTAGACACAACCGGTCGAAAGTTTTGATGGTAATACACATCAATATTCATTATATTTGAATGCATCTAGATTGAAATGGTCTTAACTCGAGGTACAATTGATGTGTACCTCAATTAGACAAAGCCTGTCGAAAGTCTTGATGGTAATACACATCAAGATTCATCAGAATTGGGTGTATGTAGATTGAATTGGTCTGTACTTGAGGTACAATTCATTTATACCTCAAGTAGACAAATCCTAACGAAAGATTAAATGGTAACATACATTAGTATATATCAGTGTTGGTTGTATGAAGATTCAATCGGTCTGTACTTGAGGTACAGTTGATGTATACCTCAAATAGACAAAGCTTTTCGAACATTTTGATTTGAACACACATTAGTATTCATCAGGGTTGGTTGTATGTATACTGAATTGGTCTGTACTTGAGGTACAGTTGATGTGTACGTCGAGTAGACAAAGCTTGTGGAAAGTTTTGATGTTAATGCACATTAATATTCATTAGAATTGGGTGTATCTAGATTCAATTGGTCTGTACTTGAGGTACAGTTGATGTGTACATCAAGTAGACAGAGCCTGTCGAATGTTTTTATTGTTGTACACATCAATATTCTTCAGAGTTGGGTGTATCTAGACTGAATTAGTCTGTACTGAAGGCACAATTGATGTTTACCTCAAGTAGACAAAGCCGGTCGAAAGTTTTGATTGTAATACACATCAATATTCATTATCTTTGAATGCATGTAGATTAATTGGTCTTAACCTGAGGTACAATTGATGTGTACCTCAATTAGACAAAGCCTGTCGAAAGTCTTGATGGTAATACACATCAATGATCATCAGAGTTGGTTTTATGTAGATTACATTGGTTTGTACTTGAAGTACATTTCATTTAAACCTCAAATAGACAAAGCCTAACGAAAGATTAAATGGTAACACACATTAGTATTCATCAGTGTTGGTTGTATGAAGATTCAATCGGTCTGTACTTGAGGTACAGTTGATGTGTACCTGAAGTAGACAAAGCCTTATGAACATTTTGATTTTAAAACACATTAGTATTCATCAGGGTTATTTGTATGTATACTGAATTGGTCTGTACTTGAGTTTCAGTTGATGTATACGTCGAGTAGACAAAGCTTGTGGAAAGTTTTGATGGTAATACAGATTAATATTCATTAGAGCTGGGTGTATCTAGATTGAATTGGTCTGTACTTGAGGTACAGTTGATGTGTACCTCAAGTAGAGAGAGCCTGTTGAATGTTTGATGGTTATACACATCAATATTCATCAGAGTTGGATGTATGTAGATTTAATTGATCTGTACTTGAGGTACAGTTGATGTGTACCTCAAGTAGACAAAGGCTTTCAAACATTTTAATGGTAACACACATTAGTAATCATCAGGGTTCGTTGTATGTACATTGAATTGGTTTGTATTTGAGGTACAGTTGATGTATACCTAAAGTAGACAATGCCTCTCGAAAGTTTTGATGGTTATACACATCAATATTCATCAGAGTTGGGTGTATGTAGGTTGAATTGATCGGTACATGAGGTACAGTTGATATGTCCTGCAAGTAGGCAATTCTCAAGATTAAATGGCAACACACATAAGTATTCATCAGTGTTGGTTGTATGAAGATTCAATCGGTCTGTACTTGAGGTACAGTTGATGTATAACTCAATTAGACAAAGCTTTTCGAACATTTTGATTTGAACACACATAAGTATTCCTCAGGGTTGGTTGTATGTATACTGAATTGGTCTGTACTTGAGATACAGCTGATGTGTACGTCGAGTAGACAAAGCTTGTGGAAAGTTTTGATGTTAATACACATTAATATTCATTAGAGTTGGGTGTATCTAGATTGAATTGGTCTGTACTTGAGGTACAGTTGATGTGTACCTCAAGTAGACAATGCCTGTCGAAAGTTTTAATGGTTATATACATCAATACTCTTTAGAGTTGGGTGTATCTAGACTAAATTCGTCTGTACTTGAGGCACAGTTGATGTATTCCTCAAGTAGACAAAGCCTCTCAAGTGTTTTATTGATAACATACATTAGTATTCATTAGGCTTGGTTATATGTAGATTGAATAATCTGTACTTGAGGTACAATTGATGTTTACCTCAAATAGACAAAGCCGGTCGAAAGTTTTGATGGTAATACACATCAATATTCATTATATTTAAATGCATGTAGATTCAATTGGTCTTAACTTGAGGTACAATTGATGTGTACCTCAATTAGACAAAGCCTGTCGAAAAAGTTTATAGTAATACACATCAATATTTATAAGAGTTGGATGTATGTAGATTGAATTGATCTGTACTTGAGGTACAGTTCATTTATACCTCAAGTAGACAAAGCTAAACGAAAGATTAAATGGTAACACACATTAGTATTCATCAGTGTTGGTTGTATGAAGATTCAATCGGTCTGCACTTGAGGTACAGTTGATGTATACCTCAAGTAGACAAAGCTTTTCGAACATTTGGATGGTAACACACATTAGTATTCATCAGGGTTCGTTGTATGTACATTGAATTGGTCTGTATTTGAGGTACAGCTGATGTGTACCTCAAGTAGACAATGCTTGTCGAAAGTTTTGATGGTTATACACATTAATATTCATCAGTATTGGTCTGTACTGGATGTGCAGTTGATATGTACAGCAAGTAGACAATTCTAAAGATTAAAAGGTAACACTCATAAGTATTCATTAGGGTTGGTTGTATGTAGATTCAATCGGTCTGCACTTGAGGCACAGTTGATGTGCACCTCAAGTAGAAAAAGCCTTTAGAACATTTTGATGGTAACAAACATTAGTATTCATCAGGGTTGGTTGTACGTATAATGAATTGGTCTGTACTTGAGGTAGAGTTGATGTTGACGTCAAGTAGAAAAAGACTGTGGAAAGTTTGGATGGTAATACACGTCAGTCTTCATCAGAGTTAGTGTATCTAGATTGAATTGGTCTGCATTTCAGGTGCAGTTGATGTGTACCTCAAGTACACAATGCCTGTCGAAAGTTTTGATGGTTATACACATCAATATTCATCAGAGTTATTGTATCTAGATTGAATTGGTCTGTACTTGAGGTACAGTTGATGTGTACCTCAAGTAGACAATGTCTGTCGAACGTTTTGATGGTTATACACATCAATATTCTTCAGAGTTGGGTGTATCTAGACTGAATTGGTCTGTACTTAAGGCACAGTTGATGTGTACCTCAAGTAGACAATGTCTGTCGAAAGTTTTGATGGTTATACACATCAATATTCATCAGAGTTGGGTGTATTTAGGTTGAATTGATCTGTACATGAGGTACAGTTGATTTGTACCGGAAGTAGATAATTCTCAAGATTAAATGGTAACACAAATAAGTATTTATTAGGTTAGTTGTATTTAGATCCAATCAGTCTGT
Source organism: Mytilus californianus (assembly GCF_021869535.1). NCBI lineage: Eukaryota > Metazoa > Mollusca > Bivalvia > Mytilida > Mytilidae > Mytilus > Mytilus californianus. The sequence continues at coordinate 50,749,511 of NW_026262745.1, read as the reverse complement.
ACAAGAGATACAAATGATTTGCACGTCCTGAATATGCATGAAATATTTGCCACTGGACGATAAGCAACCAACAAAAAGTAAAATCACAAAAATACTGAACTCCGAGGAAAATTCAATCGGAAAGTCCCTAATCAATCAATCAAATGATTTGCACTTCATGTAGACAAAGACTCTACAAAGTTTTGATGGTAATATGATTAGTTTTAATTATATTTGGTTGTATGTAGATTGAATAATTTGTACTTGGGGTACAATTGATGTTCACCTCAAGTAGACAAAGCCAGTCTAAAGTTTTGATGGTAATACACATAAATATTCATTATATTTGAATGTGTGTAGATTGAATTGGTCTGCACTTGAGGCACAGTTGATGTGCACCTCAAGTAGAAAAAGCCTTTAGAACATTTTGATGGTAACAAACATTAGTATTCATCAGGGTTGGTTGTACGTATAATGAATTGGTCTGTACTTGAGGTAGAGTTGATGTTGACGTCAAGTAGAAAAAGACTGTGGAAAGTTTGGCTGGTAATACACGTCAATATTCATCAGAGTTGGTGTATCTAGATTGAATTGGTCTGCATTTCAGGTGCAGTTGATATGTACCTCAAGTACTCAATGCCTGTCGAAAGTTTTAATGGTTATACACATCAATATTCATCAGAGTTATTGTATCTAGATTGAATTGGTCTGTACTTGAGGTACAGTTGATGTGTACCTCAAGTAGATAATGTCTGTCGAAAGTGTTGATGGAAATACACATTAAGATTCATCAGAGTTGGGTGTATGTAGATTGAATTGGTCTATACTTGAGGTACAGTTCATTTATACCTCAAGTAGACAAAGCCTAACGAAAGATTAAATGGCAACACACATTAGCATTCACCAGTGTGGGTTGTATGATGATTCAATCGGTCTGTACTTGAAATACAGTTGATGTATACCTCAAATAAAAGAAGCTTTTCGAACATTTTGATTTGAACACACATTAGTATTCATCAGGGTTGGTTGTATGTATACTGAATTGGTCTGTTCTTGAGGTACAGTTGATGTGTACGTCGAGTAGACAGAGCTTGTGGAAAGTTTTGATGTTAATACACATTAATATTCATTAGAGTTGGGTGTATCTAGATTGAATTGGTCTGTACTTGAGGTACATTTAATGTGTACCTCAAGTAGACAATGCCTGTCGAAATTTTGATGGTTATACATATCAATATTCATCAGAGTTGGGTGTATGTAGGTTCAATTGATCTGTACATGAGGTACAGTTGATATGTACCGCAAGTAGGCAATTCTCAAGATTAAATGTTAACACACATAAGAATTCATTAGCGTTGGTTGTATGTATATTCAATCGTTCTGTACTTGAGGTACAATTGATGTATACCTCAAGTAGACACAGCCGGTCGAAAGTTTTGATGGTAATACACATCAATATTCATTAGTGTTGGTTGTATGAAGATTCAATCGGTCTGTACTTGAGGTACAGTTGATATATACCTCAAATAGACAAAGCTTTTCGAACATTTTGATTTGAACACACATTAGTATTCATCAGGGTTGGTTGTATGTATACTGAATTGGTCTTGATTCATCAGAGTTGGGTGTATGTATACTAAATTGGTCTGTACTTGAGGTACAGCTGATGTGTACGTCGAGAAGACAAAGCTTGTGGAAAGTTTTGATGTTAATACACATTAAAATTCATTAGAGTTGGGTGTATCTAGATTGAATTGGTCTGTACTTGAGGTACAGTTGATATTACCTGAAGTAGACAATGCCTGTCGAAAGTTTTAATGGTTATACACATCAATACTCTTTAGAGTTCGGTGTATCTAAACTAAATTGGTCTGTACTTGAGGCACAGTTGATGTATTCCTCAAGTAGACAAAGCCTCTCAAAAGTTTTAAAGATAGCAGACATTAGTATTCATTAGGCTTGTTTATATGTAGATTGAATAATCTGTTCTTGAGGTACAATTGATGTTTACCTCAAATAGACAAAGCCGGTCGAAAGTTTTGATGGTAATACACATCAATATTCATTATATTTAAATGCATGTAGATTCAATTGGTCGTAACTTGAGGTACAACTGATGTGTACCTCAATTAGACAAAACCTGTCGAAAAGGTTTATAGTAATACACATCAATATTCATTAGAGTTGGATGTATGTAGATTGAATTGATCTGTACTTGAGGTACAGTTCATTTATACCTCAAGTAGACAAAGCCTAACGAAAGATTAAATGGTAACACACATTAGTATTCATCAGTGTTGGTTGTTTGAAGATTCAATCGGTCTGCTCTTGAGGTACAGTTGATGTGTACCTCAAGTAGATAAAGCTTTTCGAACATTTTGATTGTAACACACATAAGTATTCATCAGGGTTCGTTGTATGTACATTGAATTGGTCTGTATTTGAGGTACAGTTGATGTGTACCTCAAGTAGACAATGCTTGTCGAAAGTTTTGATGGTTATACATATCAATATTCATCAGAGTTGGGTGTATGTAGGTTGAATTGATCTGTACATGAAGTTCAGTTGATATGTGCCGCAAGTAGGTAATTCTCAAGATTAAATGGTAACACACATAAGTATTCATTAGCGTTGGTTGTATGTAGATTCAATCGTTCTTTACTTGAGGTACAATTGATGTATACCTCAAATAGACAAAGCTTTTCGAACATTTTGATTTTAACACAAATTAGTATTCATCAGGGTTGGTTATATGTATACTGAATTGGTCTGTACTTGAGGTACAGCTGATGTGTACGTCGAGTAGACAAAGCTTGTGGAAAGTTTTGATGATAATACACATTAATATTCATTAGACTTCGGTGTATGTAGATTCAATTGGTCTGTACTTGAGGTACAGTTGATGTGTACCTCAAGTAGACCGAGCCTGTTGAATGTGTTGATGGCTATACACATCAATATTCTTCAGATTTGTTTCTATCTGGACTGAATTGGTCTGCACTTGAGGTACAGTTCATGTATACCTCAAGTAGACAACGCCTATCAAAAGATTAACTGGTAACACACATTAGTATTCATCAGTGTTGGTTGTTTGTAGATTGCATTGGTCTGGAGGTACAATTGATGTTTACCTCATGTAGACAAACCCGGTCTAAAGTTTTGATGGTAATACATATCAATATTCATTATATTTTAAGGTGTGTAGATTGAATTGGTCTTAACTTGAGGTACAATTGATGTGTATCTCAAGTAGACAAAGCCTGTCGAAAGTTTTGATGGTAATACACATTAATTTTCATCATAGTTGGTTGTATGTAGATTGAATTGGTCTGACCTTGAGGTACAGTTGATGTGTACTTCAAATAGACAAAGCGTGTCGAAAGGTTTGATGGTAATACACATCAATATTCATCAGTATTGGTTATATGTAGGATGAATTTGTCTGTACTTGATGTGCAGTTGATATGTACAGCAAGTAGACAATTCTAACTATATATAAAGATTAGAAGGTGACTCTCATAAGTTTTCATTAGGGTTGGTTGTATGTTGATTCAATCGGTCTGCACTTGAGGTACAGTTGATGTTCACCTCAAGTAGACAAAGCCTTTCGAACATTTCGATGGTGACAAACATTAGTATTCATCAGGGTTGGTTGTACGTATATTGAAGTTGTCTGTACTTGAGGTACAGTTGATATGGACGTCGAGTAGACAAAGCCTGTAGAAAGTTTGAATGGTAATACACGACAATATTCACCAAAGTTGGGTGTATATAGATTGAATTGGTCTGAATTTCAGGTGCAGTTAATGTGGACCTCAAGTACACAATTCCTGTCGAAAGTTTTGATGGTTATACAAATCAATATTCATCAGAGTTGGGTGTATCTAGATTGAATTGGTCTGTACATGAGGTACAGTTCATTTATACTTCAAGTAGACAAAGCCTAACGAAAGATTAAATGGTAACACACATTAGTATTCATCAGTATTGGTTGTATGAAGATTCAATCGGTCTGTAATTGAGGTACAGTTGATGTGTACCTCAAGTAGACAAAGCCTTTCGAACATTTTGATTTTAACACACATTAGTATTCATCAGGGTTAGTTGTATGTATACTGAATTGGTCTATCCTTGAGGTACAGTTGATGTATACGTCGAGTAGACAATTCTTGTCGAAAGGTTTGATGGTTATACATATCAATATTCATCAGAGTTCGGTGTATGTAGGTTGAATTGATCTGTACATGAGGTACAGTTGATATGTACCGCAAGTAGGCAATTCTCAAGATTAAATGGTAACACACATAAGTATTCATTAGCGTTGGTTGTATGTAGATTCAATCGTTCTTTACTTGAGGTACAGTTGATGTATACCTCAAATAGACAAAGCGTTTCGAACATTTTGATTTTAACACAAATTAGTATTCATCAGGGTTGGTTGTATGTATACTGAATTGGTCTGTACTTGAGGTACAGCTGATGTGTACGCCGAGTAGACAAAGCTTGTGGAAAGTTTTGATGGTAATACACATTAATATTCATCTAGATTGAATTGGTCTGTACTTGAGGTACAGTTGATGTGTACCTCAAGTAGACAGAGCCTGTTGTATGTTTGATGGTTATACACATTAATATTCTTCAGAGTTGTTTGAATCTAGACTGAATTGGTCTGTTCTTGAGGTACAGTTCATGTATACCTCAAATAGACAAAGCCTATCAAAAGATTAACAGGTAACACACATTAGTATTCATCAGTGTTGGTTGTTTGTCGATTAAATCGGTCTGTACTTGAGGCACAGTTGATGTATACCTAAAGCAGACAAAGCCTCTTAAAACTTTTAATGGTAACAGACATGATTATTCATCAGGGTTAGTTGTATTTAGATCCAATCGGTCTGTTTAAGAGATACAAATGATGTGCACGTCATGTAGACAAAGCTTCTACAAAGTTTTGATGGTAATATAATTAGTTTTTATCATATTTGGTTGTATGTAGATTGAATAATCTGTACTTGAGGTAAAATTGATGTTTACCTCAAGTAGACAAAGCCGGTCTAAAGTGTTGATGGTAATACACATCAATATTTATCATAGTTGGTTGTATGAAGATTGAATTGGTCTGAACTTGAGGTACAGTTGATTTGTACCTCAAGTAGTCAAATCCTGTCGAAAGTTTTCATTGTAATACACATCAATATTCATCAGTATCGGTTGCATGTAGGTTGAATTTGTCTGTACTTGAAGTGCAGTTGACATGTACAGCAAGTGCAAAATTCTAAAGATTAAAAGGTAACACTCATAAGTTTGCATTTGGGTCGGTTGTGTGTAGATCCATTGGTCTGTACTTGAGGTGCAGTTGATGTGTACCTCAAGTAGACAGTGCCTGTCGAAAGTTTTAATGGTTATACACATCAATATTCTTCAGAGTTGGGTGTATCAAGACTGAATTGGTCTGTACTTGAGGCACAGTTGATGTATTCCTCAAGAAGACAAAGCCTCTCAATGTTTTTTTATGATAACAGACATTAGTATTCATTCGGCTTGGTTGTATGTAGATTGATTAATCTGTACTTTAGGTAGAATTGATGTGTATCTCAAGTAGACAAAGCCGGTCTAAAGTTTTGATGGTAATACATATCAATATTCATTATAATTGAAGGTGTGTAGATTGAATTGGTCTTAACTTGAGGTACAATTGATGTTTATCTCAAGTAGAAAAAGCCTGTCGAAAGTTTTGATGGTAATACATATCAATAATCATCATAGTTGGTTGTATGTAGATTGAATTGGTCTGAACTTGAGGTACAGTTGATGTGTACTTCAAATAGACAAAACCTGTCGAAAGGTTTGATGGTAATACACGTTAATATTCATCAGTATTGGTTACATATAGGATGAATTTGTCTGTACTTAATGTGCAGTTGATATGTACAGCAAGTTAATAATTCTAAAGATTAGAAGGTAACACTCATAAGTATTCATTAGGGTTGGTTGTATGTTGATTCAATCGGTCTGCACTTGAGGCACAGTTGATGTTCACCTCAAGTAGACAAAGCCTTTCGAACAATTTGATGGTAACACACATTAGTATTCATCAGGGTTGGTTGTACGTATATTGAAGTTGTCTGTACTTGAGGTACAGTTAATGTGGACGTCGAGTAGACAAAGCCTGTAGAAAGTTTGGATGGTAATACACGAAAATATTCACCAAAATTAGGTGTATATAGATTGAATTGGTCTGAATTTCAGGTGCAGTTGATGTGTACCTCAAGTACACAATGCCTGTCGAAAGTTTTGATGGTTATACAAATCAATATTCATCAGAGTTGGGTGTATCTAAATTGAATTGGTCTGTACTTGAGGTACAGTTGATGTGTACCTCAAGTAGACAGAGCCTGTCGAATGTTTTTATGGTTATACACATCAATATTCTTCAGAGTTGGGTGTATCTAGACTGAATTGGTCTGTACTTGAGACACAGTAAATGTATACCTCAAGTAAACAAAGCCTCTCAAAAGTTTTAATGGTAACAGACATAAGTATTCATTAGGCTTGGTTGTATGTAGATCCAATCGGTCTGTACTTGAGATACAAATGATGTGCACTTCATGTAGACAAAGACTCTACAAAGTTTTGATGGTAATATTATTACTTTTCATTATATTTGGTTGTATGTAGTTTGAATAATCTATACTTGAGGTACAATTGATGTTTACCTTAAGTAGACAAAGCCGGTCGAAAGTTTTGATGGTAATACACATCAATATTCATTATATTTGAATGCATATAGATTCAATTGGTCTTAACTTGAGGTACAATTGATGTGTACCTCAATTAGACAAAGGCTGTCGAAAGTGTTGATGGTAATACACATCAATATTCATCAGAGTTGGATGTATGTAGATTGAATTGATCTGTACTTGCGGTACAGTTCATTTATACCTCAACTAGACAAAGCCTAACGAAAGATTAAATCGTAACACACATTAGTATTCATCAGTGTTGGTTGTATGAAGATTCAATCATTCTGTACTTGAGGTACAGTTGATGTGTACCTCAAGTAGACAAAGCCTTTCGAACATTTTGATGGTAAAACACATTTGTATTCATCAGGGTTCGTTGTATGTACATTGAATTGGTGTGTATTTGAAGTACAGTTGATGTGTACCTCAAGTAGACAATGCATGTCGAAAGTTTTCATTGTAATACACATCAATATTCATCAGTATCGGTTGCATGTAGGTTGAATTTGTCTGTACTTGAAGTGCAGTTGACATATACAGCAAGTGCAAAATTCTAAAGATTAAAAGGTAACACTCATAAGTTTGCATTTGGGTCGGTTGTGTGTAGATCCATTGGTCTGTACTTGAGGTGCAGTTGATGTGTACCTCAAGTAAACAGTGCCTGTCGAAAGTTTTAATGGTTATACACATCAATATTCTTCAGAGTTGGGTGTATCTAGACTAAATTGGTCTGTACTTGAGGCACAGTTGATGTATTCTTCAAGAAGACAAAGCCTCTCAATGTTTTAATGATAACAGACATTAGCATTCATTAGGCTTGGTTGTATGTAGATTGATTAATCTGTACTTTAGGTACAATTGATGTTTATCTCAAGTAGACAAAGCCGGTCTAAAGTTCTGAGGGTAATACATATCAATATTCATTATATTTGAAGGTGTGTAGATTGAATTGGTCTTAACTTGAGGTACAATTGATGTGTATCTCAAGTAGACAAAGCCTGTCGAAAGTTTTGATTGTAATACACATCAATAATCATCATAGTTGGTTGTTTGTAGATTGAATTGGTCTGAACTTGAGGTACAGTTGATGTGTACTTCAAATAGACAAAGCCTGTCGAAAGGTTTGATGGTAATACACATTAATATTCATCAGTATTGGTTACATATAGGATGAATTTGTCTGTACTTGATGTGCAGTTGATATGTACAGCAAGTAAATAATTCTAAAGATTAAAAGGTAACACTCATAAGTATTCATTAGGGTTGGTTGTATGTTGATTTAATCGGTGTGCACTTGAGGCACAGTTGATGTTCACCTCAAGTAGACAAAGCCTTTTGGTCATTTTGATGGTAACACACACATTAGTATTCATCAGGGTTGGTTGTACGTATATTGAAGTTGTCTGTACTTGAGGTACAGTTGATGTGGACGTCGAGTAGACAATGCCTGTCGAAAGTTTTGATGGTTATACAAAGCAGTATTCATCAGAGTTGGGTGTATCTAAATTGAATTGGTCTGTACTTGAGGTATAGTTGATGTGTACCTCAAGTAGACTAAGTCTGTCGAATGTTTTTATGGTTATACACATCAATATTCTTCAGAGTTGGGTGTATCTAGACTGAATTGGTCTGTACTTGAGACACAGTAAATGTATACCTCAAGTAAACAAAGCCTCTCAAAAGTTTTAATGGTAACAGACATAAGTATTCATTAGGCTTGGTTGTATGTAGATCCAATCGGTCTGTACTTGAGATACAAATGATGTGCACTTCATGTAGACAAAGACTGTACAAAGTTTTGATGGTAATATTATTACTTTTCATTATATTTGGTTGTATGTAGTTTGAATAATCTGTACTTGAGGTACAATTGATTTTTCCCTTACGTAGACAAAGCCGGTCGAATGTTTTGATGGTAATACACATCAATATTCATTATATTTGAATGCATATAGATTCAATTGGTATTAACTTGAGGTAAAATTGATGTGTACCTCAATTAGACAAAGGCTGTCGAAAGTGTTGATGGTAATACACATCAATATTCATCAGAGTTGGATGTATGTAGATTGAATTGATCTGTACTTGCGGTACAGTTCATTTATACCTCAACTAGACAAAGCCTAACGAAAGATTAAATCGTAACACACATTAGTATTCATTAGTGTTGGTTGTATGAAGATTCAATCATTCTGTACTTGAGGTACAGTTGATGTGTACCTCAAGTAGACAAAGCCTTTCGAACATTTTGATGGTAAAACACATTTGTATTCATCAGGGTTCGTTGTATGTACATTGAATTGGTGTGTATTTGAAGTACAGTTGATGTGTACCTCAAGTTGACAATGCATGTCGAAAGTTTTCATTGTAATACACATCAATATTCATCAGTATCGGTTGCATGTAGGTTGAATTTGTCTGTACTTGAAGTGCAGTTGACATATACAGCAAGTGCAAAATTCTAAAGATTAAAAGGTAACACTCATAAGTTTGCATTTGGGTCGGTTGTGTGTAGATCCATTGGTCTGTACTTGAGGTGCAGTTGATGTGTACCTCAAGTAAACAGTGCCTGTCGAAAGTTTTAATGGTTATACACATCAATATTCTTCAGAGTTGGGTGTATCTAGACTAAATTGGTCTGTACTTGAGGCACAGTTGATGTATTCTTCAAGAAGACAAAGCCTCTCAATGTTTTAATGATAACAGACATTAGCATTCATTAGGCTTGGCTGTATGTAGATTGATTAATCTGTACTTTAGGTACAATTGATGTTTATCTCAAGTAGACAAAGCCGGTCTAAAGTTCTGAGGGTAATACATATCAATATTCATTATATTTGAAGGTGTGTAGATTGAATTGGTCTTAACTTGAGGTACAATTGATGTGTATCTCAAGTAGACAAAGCCTGTCGAAAGTTTTGATGGTAATACACATCAATAATCATCATAGTTGGTTGTTTGTAGATTGAATTGGTCTGAACTTGAGGTACAGTTGATGTGTACTTCAAATAGACAAAGCCTGTCGAAAGGTCTGATGGTAATACACATTAATATTCATCAGTATTGGTTACATATAGGATGAATTTGTCTGTACTTGATGTGCAGTTGATATGTACAGCAAGTAAATAATTCTAAAGATTAAAAGGTAACACTCATAAGTATTCATTAGGGTTGGTTGTATGTTAATTTAATCGGTGTGCACTTGAGGCACAGTTGATGTTCACCTCAAGTAGACAAAGCCTTTCGATCATTTTGATGGTAACACACATTCAGTCGGTCTGCACTTGAGGTACAGTTGATGTGTACCCCAAGTAGACAAATCCTGTTGAAAGTTTTGATGGTAATACACTTTAATATTCATCATAGTTGGTTGTATGTAGGTTGAATTTGTCTGTACTTGAAGTGCAGTTGATATGTACAGCAAGTACAAAATTCTAAAGATTAAAAGTTAACACTCATAAGTTTGCATTAGGGTCGGTTGCGTGTAGATCCATTGCTCTGTACTTGAGGTACAGTTGATGTGTACCTGAAGTAGACAATGCCTGTCGAAAGATTTAATGGTTATACACATCAATATTCTTCAGAGTTGGGTGTATCTAGACTAAATTGGTCTGTACTTGAGGTACAGTTGATGTATTCCTCAAGTAGACAAAGCCTCTCAAAAGTTTTAATGGTAACAGACATAAGTATTCATTAGACTTGGTTGAATGTAGATTGAATAATCTGTTCTTGAGGTAAAACTGATGTTTACCTCAAGTAGAAAAAGCCGGTCGAAAGTTTTGATGGTAATACACATCAATTTGCATTATATTTAAATGCATATAGATTGAGTTGGTCTTAACCTGAGGTACAATTGATGTGTACCTCAATTAGACAAAGCCTGTCGAAAGTGTTGATGGTAATACACATCAATATTCATCAGAGTTAGATGTATGTAGATTGAATTGATCTGTACTTGAGGTACAGTTCATTTATACCTCAAGTAGTCAAAGCCTAACGAACGATTAAATGGTAACACACATTAGTATTCATCAGTGCTGGTTGTATGAAGATTAAATCGGTCTGTACTTGAGGTACATTTGATGTGTACCTCAAGTAGACAAAGCTTTTCGAACATTTTGATGGTAACACACATTAGTATTAAACAGGGTTTGTTGTATGTACATTGAATTGGTCTGTATTTGAGGTACAGTTGATGTGTACCTCAAGTAGACAATGCTTGTCGAAAGTTTTGATGGTTATACACATCAATATGCATCAGAGTTGGGTGTATGTAGGTTGAATTGATCTGTACATGAGGTACAGTTGATATGTACCGCAAGTAGGCAATTCTCAAGATTAAATGGTAACACACATAAGTATTCATTAGCGTTTGTTGTATGTAGATTCAATCGTTCTGTACTTGAGGTACAGTTGATGTATACCTCAAATAGACAAAGCTTTTTGAACATTTTGATGGTAACACACATTAGTATTCATCAGGGTTCGTTGTATGTACATTGAATTGGTCTGTATTTGAGGTACAGTTGATGTGTACCTCAAGTAGACAATGCTTGTCGAAAGGTTTGATGGTTATACACATCAATATTCATCAGAGTCGGGTGTATGCAGGTTGAATTGATCTGTTCATGAGGTACAGTTGATATGTACCGCAAGTAGGCAATTGTCAAGATTAAATGGTAGCACACATAAATATTCATTAGCGTTGGTTGTATGTAGAATCAATCTTTCTGTACTTGAGGTACAGTTGATGTATACCTCAAATAGACAAAGCTTTTAGAACATTTTGATTTTAACACACATTAGTATTCATCAGTGTTGGTTGTATGTAAACTGAATTGGTCTGTATTTTAGGCACAGCTGATGTGTACGTCGAGTAGATAAAGCTTGTGGAAAGTTTTGATGGTAATACACATTAATATTCATTAGAGTTGGGTGTATCTAGATTGAATTGGTCTGTACTTGAGGTACAGTTGATGTGTACCTCAAGTAGACAGAGCATGTTGAATGTTTTGATGGTTATACACATCAATATTCTTCAGAGTTGTTTGTATCTGGCCTGAATTGGTCTGGACTTGAGGTACAGTTCATGTATACCTCAAGTAGACAAAGCCTATCAAAAGTTAACTGGTAACACACATACGTATTCATCAGTGTTGGTTGTTTGTAGATTGAATTGGTCTGTAATTGAGGCACAGTTGATGTATACCTCAAGTAGACAAAGGCTCTCAAAACTTTTAATGGTAACAGACATTAGTATTCATCAGGGTTAGTTGTATTTAGATCCAATCGGTCTGTTTAAGAGATACAAATGATGTGCACTTCATTTAGAGAAAGCCCCTACAAAGTTTTGATGGTAATATTATTAGTTATTATCATATTTGGTTGTATGTAGATTGAATAATCTGTACTCTAGGTACAATTGATGTTTACTTCAAGTAGACAAAGCCGGTCTAAAGTTTTGATGGTAATACACATCAATATTCATCATAGTTGGTTGTATGTGGATTGAATTGGTCTGAACAGTTTATTTGTACCTCAAGTAGTCAAAACCTGTCGTAAGATTTGATTGTTATACACATCAATATTCATAAGTATCGGTTGCATGTAGGTTGAATTTGTCTGTACTTGAAGTGCAGTTGATATGTACAGCAAGTACAAAATTCTAAAGATTAAAAGGTAACACTAATAAGTTTGCATTAGGGTCGGTTGTGTGTAGATCCATTGGTCTGTACTTGAGGTGCAGTTGATGTGTACCTCAAGTATACAATGCCTGTCGAAAGTTTTAATTGTTATACACATCAATATTCTTCAGAGTTGGGTGTATCTAGACTAAATTGGTCTGTACTTGAGGCACAGTTGCTGTATTCCTCAAGTAGACAAAGTCTCTCAATGTTTTAATGATAACAGATATTAATAATCATTAGGCTGGGTTGTATGTAGATTGAAAAATCTGTACTTGAGGTACAATTGATGTTTATCTCAAGTAGACAAAGCCGGTCTAAAGTTTTGATGGTAATACATATCAATATTCATTATATTTGAAGGTGTGTAGATTGCATTGGTCTTATCTTGAGGTACAATTGATGTGTATCTCAAGTAGACAAAGCCTGTCGAAAGTTTTGATGGTAATACACATCAATCATCAATTATAGTTGGTTGTATGTAGATTAAATTGGTCTGAACTTGGGGTACAGTTGATGTGTACTTCAAATAGACAAAGCTTTTCGAAAGGTTTGATGGTAATACACATCAATATTCATCAGTATTGGTTACATGTAGGATGAATTTATCTGTACTTGATGTGCAGTTGATATGTACAGCAAGTAGACAATTCTAAAGATTAAAAGGTAACACTCATAAGTATTCATTAGAGTTGGTTGCATGTTGATTCAATCGGTCTGCACTTGAGGCACAGTTGATGTTCACCTCAAGTAGACAAAGCCTTTCGAACATTTTGATGGTGACACACATTAGTATTCATCAGGGTTGGTTGTACGTATATTGAAGTTGTCTGTACTTGAGGTACAGTTGATGTGAGTGTCGAGTAGACAAAACCTGTAGAACGTTTGGATGGTAATACACGACAATATTCACCAAAGTTGGGTGTATATAGATTGAATTGGTCTGCATTTCAGGTGCAGTTGATCTGTACCTCAAGTACACAATGCCTGTCGAAAGTTTTGATGGTTATACAAATCAATATTCATCAGAGTTAGGTGTTTCTAGATTGAATTGGTCTGTACTTGAGGTACAGTTGATGTCTACCTCAAGTAGACAGAGCCTGTCGAATGTTTTTATGGTTATACACATCAATATTCTTCAGAGTTGGGTGTATCTATACTGAATTGGTCTGTACTTAAGGCACAGTTGATGTATACCTCAAGTAAACAAAGCCTCTCAAAAGTTTTAATGGTAACAGACATAAGTATTCATTAGGCTTGGTTGTATGTAGATCCAATCGGTCTGTACTCCAGATACAAATGATGTGCACTTCATATAGACAAAGACTCTACAAATTTTTGATGGTAATATTATTACTTTTCATTTTATTTGGTTGTATGTAGATTGAATAATCTGTACTTGAGGTACAATTGATTTTTACCTTAAGTAGACAAAACCGATCGAAAGTTTTGATGGTAATACACATCAAAATTCATTATACAATTGATGTGTACCTCAATTAGACAAAGGCTGTCGAAAGTGTTGATGGCAATACACATCAATATTCATCAGAGTTGGATGTATGTAGATTGAATTGATCTGTACTTGAGGTACATTTCATTTATACCTCAAGTAGACAAAGCCTAACGAAAGAATAAATGGTAACACACAGTTTTGATGGTTATACACATCACTTTTCATCAGAGTTTGGTGTATGTAGGTTGAATTGATCTGTACTTTCATCAGTGTTGGTTGTTTGAATCAATATTCATCAGAGTTGGATGTATGTAGATTGAATTGATCTGTACTTGAGGTACATTTCATTTATACCTCAAGTAGACAAAGCCTAACGAAAGAATAAATGGTAACACACAGTTTTGATGGTTATACACATCACTTTTCATCAGAGTTTGGTGTATGTAGATTGAATTGGTCTGTAATTGAGGCACAGTTGATGTATACCTCAAGTAGACAAAGGCTCTCAAAACTTTTAATGGTAACAGACATTAGTATTCATCAGGGTTAGTTGTATTTATATCCAATCGGTCTGTTTAAGAGATACAAATGATGTGCACTTCATTTAGAGAAAGCCCCTACAAAGTTTTGATGGTAATATTATTAGTTGTTATCATATTTGGTTGTATGTAGATTGAATAATCTGTACTCTAGGTACAATTGATGTTTACTTCAAGTAGACAAAGCCGGTCTAAAGTTTTGATGGTAATACACATCAATATTCATCATAGTTGGTTGTATGTGGATTGAATTGGTCTGAACAGTTTATTTGTACCTCAAGTAGTCAAAACCTGTCGTAAGATTTGATTGTTATACACATCAATATTCATAAGTATCGGTTGCATGTAGGTTGAATTTGTCTGTACTTGAAGTGCAGTTGATATGTACAGCAAGTACAAAATTCTAAAGATTAAAAGGTAACACTAATAAGTTTGCATTAGGGTCGGTTGTGTGTAGATCCATTGGTCTGTACTTGAGGTGCAGTTGATGTGTACCTCAAGTATACAATGCCTGTCGAAAGTTTTAATTGTTATACACATCAATATTCTTCAGAGTTGGGTGTATCTAGACTAAATTGGTCTGTACTTGAGGCACAGTTGCTGTATTCCTCAAGTAGACAAAGTCTCTCAATGTTTTAATGATAACAGATATTAATAATCATTAGGTTGGGTTGTATGTAGATTGAAAAATCTGTACTTGAGGTACAATTGATGTTTATCTCAAGTAGACAAAGCCGGTCTAAAGTTTTGATGGTAATACATATCAATATTCATTATATTTGAAGGTGTGTAGATTGCATTGGTCTTATCTTGAGGTACAATTGATGTGTATCTCAAGTAGACAAAGCCTGTCGAAAGTTTTGATGGTAATACACATCAATCATCAATTATAGTTGGTTGTATGTAGATTAAATTGGTCTGAACTTGGGGTACAGTTGATGTGTACTTCAAATAGACAAAGCTTTTCGAAAGGTTTGATGGTAATACACATCAATATTCATCAGTATTGGTTACATGTAGGATGAATTTATCTGTACTTGATGTGCAGTTGATATGTACAGCAAGTAGACAATTCTAAAGATTAAAAGGTAACACTCATAAGTATTCATTAGAGTTGGTTGCATGTTGATTCAATCGGTCTGCACTTGAGGCACAGTTGATGTTCACCTCAAGTAGACAAAGCCTTTCGAACATTTTGATGGTGACACACATTAGTATTCATCAGGGTTGGTTGTACGTATATTGAAGTTGTCTGTACTTGAGGTACAGTTGATGTGGACGTCGAGTAGACAAAACCTGTAGAACGTTTGGATGGTAATACACGACAATATTCACCAAAGTTGGGTGTATATAGATTGAATTGGTCTGCATTTCAGGTGCAGTTGATCTGTACCTCAAGTACACAATGCCTGTCGAAAGTTTTGATGGTTATACAAATCAATATTCATCAGAGTTAGGTGTTTCTAGATTGAATTGGTCTGTACTTGAGGTACAGTTGATGTCTACCTCAAGTAGACAGAGCCTGTCGAATGTTTTTATGGTTATACACATCAATATTCTTCAGAGTTGGGTGTATCTATACTGAATTGGTCTGTACTTAAGGCACAGTTGATGTATACCTCAAGTAAACAAAGCCTCTCAAAAGTTTTAATGGTAACAGACATAAGTATTCATTAGGCTTGGTTGTATGTAGATCCAATCGGTCTGTACTCCAGATACAAATGATGTGCACTTCATATAGACAAAGACTCTACAAATTTTTGATGGTAATATTATTACTTTTCATTTTATTTGGTTGTATGTAGATTGAATAATCTGTACTTGAGGTACAATTGATTTTTACCTTAAGTAGACAAAACCGATCGAAAGTTTTGATGGTAATACACATCAAAATTCATTATATTTGAATGCATGTAGATTAAACTGGTCTTAACTTGAGGTACAATTGATGTGTACCTCAATTAGACAAAGGCTGTCGAAAGTGTTGATGGCAATACACATCAATATTCATCAGAGTTGGATGTATGTAGATTGAATTGATCTGTACTTGAGGTACATTTCATTTATACCTCAAGTAGACAAAGCCTAACGAAAGAATAAATGGTAACACACAGTTTTGATGGTTATACACATCACTTTTCATCAGAGTTTGGTGTATGTAGGTTGAATTGATCTGTACTTTCATCAGTGTTGGTTGTTTGAATCAATATTCATCAGAGTTGGATGTATGTAGATTGAATTGATCTGTACTTGAGGTACATTTCATTTATACCTCAAGTAGACAAAGCCTAACGAAAGAATAAATGGTAACACACAGTTTTGATGGTTATACACATCACTTTTCATCAGAGTTTGGTGTATGTAGATTGAATTGGTCTGTAATTGAGGCACAGTTGATGTATACCTCAAGTAGACAAAGGCTCTCAAAACTTTTAATGGTAACAGACATTAGTATTCATCAGGGTTAGTTGTATTTAGATCCAATCGGTCTGTTTAAGAGATACAAATGATGTGCACTTCATTTAGAGAAAGCCCCTACAAAGTTTTGATGGTAATATTATTAGTTGTTATCATATTTGGTTGTATGTAGATTGAATAATCTGTACTCTAGGTACAATTGATGTTTACTTCAAGTAGACAAAGCCGGTCTAAAGTTTTGATGGTAATACACATCAATATTCATCATAGTTGGTTGTATGTGGATTGAATTGGTCTGAACAGTTTATTTGTACCTCAAGTAGTCAAAACCTGTCGTAAGATTTGATTGTTATACACATCAATATTCATAAGTATCGGTTGCATGTAGGTTGAATTTGTCTGTACTTGAAGTGCAGTTGATATGTACAGCAAGTACAAAATTCTAAAGATTAAAAGGTAACACTAATAAGTTTGCATTAGGGTCGGTTGTGTGTAGATCCATTGGTCTGTACTTGAGGTGCAGTTGATGTGTACCTCAAGTATACAATGCCTGTCGAAAGTTTTAATTGTTATACACATCAATATTCTTCAGAGTTGGGTGTATCTAGACTAAATTGGTCTGTACTTGAGGCACAGTTGCTGTATTCCTCAAGTAGACAAAGTCTCTCAATGTTTTAATGATAACAGATATTAATAATCATTAGGCTGGGTTGTATGTAGATTGAAAAATCTGTACTTGAGGTACAATTGATGTTTATCTCAAGTAGACAAAGCCGGTCTAAAGTTTTGATGGTAATACATATCAATATTCATTATATTTGAAGGTGTGTAGATTGCATTGGTCTTATCTTGAGGTACAATTGATGTGTATCTCAAGTAGACAAAGCCTGTCGAAAGTTTTGATGGTAATACACATCAATCATCAATTATAGTTGGTTGTATGTAGATTAAATTGGTCTGAACTTGGGGTACAGTTGATGTGTACTTCAAATAGACAAAGCTTTTCGAAAGGTTTGATGGTAATACACATCAATATTCATCAGTATTGGTTACATGTAGGAGGAATTTATCTGTACTTGATGTGCAGTTGATATGTACAGCAAGTAGACAATTCTAAAGATTAAAAGGTAACACTCATAAGTATTCATTAGAGTTGGTTGCATGTTGATTCAATCGGTCTGCACTTGAGGCACAGTTGATGTTCACCTCAAGTAGACAAAGCCTTTCGAACATTTTGATGGTGACACACATTAGTATTCATCAGGGTTGGTTGTACGTATATTGAAGTTGTCTGTACTTGAGGTACAGTTGATGTGGACGTCGAGTAGACAAAACCTGTAGAACGTTTGGATGGTAATAAACGACAATATTCACCAAAGTTGGGTGTATATAGATTGAATTGGTCTGCATTTCAGGTGCAGTTGATCTGTACCTCAAGTACACAATGCCTGTCGAAAGTTTTGATGGTTATACAAATCAATATTCATCAGAGTTAGGTGTTTCTAGATTGAATTGGTCTGTACGTGAGGTACAGTTGATGTCTACCTCAAGTAGACAGAGCCTGTCGAATGTTTTTATGGTTATACACATCAATATTCTTCAGAGTTGGGTGTATCTATACTGAATTGGTCTGTACTTAAGGCACAATTGATGTATACCTCAAGTAAACAAAGCCTCTCAAAAGTTTTAATGGTAACAGACATAAGTATTCATTAGGCTTGGTTGTATGTAGATCCAATCGGTCTGTACTCCAGATACAAATGATGTGCACTTCATATAGACAAAGACTCTACAAATTTTTGATGGTAATATTATTACTTTTCATTATATTTGGTTGTATGTAGATTGAATAATCTGTACTTGAGGTACAATTGATTTTTACCTTAAGTAGACAAAACCGATCGAAAGTTTTGATGGTAATACACATCAAAATTCATTATATTTGAATGCATGTAGATTCAACTGGTCTTAACTTGAGGTACAATTGATGTGTACCTCAATTAGACAAAGGCTGTCGAAAGTGTTGATGGCAATACACATCAATATTCATCAGAGTTGGATGTATGTAGATTGAATTGATCTGTACTTGAGGTACATTTCATTTATACCTCAAGTAGACAAAGCCTAAGGAAAGAATAAATGGTAACACACAGTTTTGATGGTTATACACATCACTTTTCATCAGAGTTTGGTGCATGTAGGTTGAATTGATCTGTACTTGAGGTACAGTTGATGTGTACCTCCAGTAGACAAAGCCTTTCGAACATTTTGATAGTAACACACATTAGTATTCATCAGGGTTCGTTGTATGTAGATTCAATCGTTCTGTACTTGAGGTACAGTTGATGTATACCTCAAGTAGACACAGCCGGTCGAAAGTTTTGATGGTAATACACTTCAATATTCATTATATTTGAATGCATGTAGCTTGAATTGGTCTTAACTCGAGGTACAATTGATGTGTACCTCAAATAGACAAAGCCTGACGAAAGTTTTAATGGTAATACACATCAAGATTCATCAAGAATTGGGTGTATGTAGATTGAATTGGTCTATACTTGAGGTACAGTTCATTTATACCTCAAGTAGACAAAGCCTAACGAAAGATTAAATGGTAACTCACATTAGTATTCATCAGTGTTGGTTGTATGAAGATTCAATCTGTCTGTACTTGAGGTACAGTTGTTGTATACCTCAAAGAGACAAAGCTTTTCGAACATTTTGATTTGAACACGTATTAGTATTTATCAGGGTTGGTTGTACACATTAATATTCATTAGAGTTGGGTGTATGTAGATTGAATTGGTCTGTACTTGAGGTACAGTTCATTTATACCTCAAGTAGACAAAGCCTAACGAAAGATTAAATGGTAACACACATTAGTATTCATCATTGTTGCTTGTGTGTAGATTGAATTTTTCTGTACTAGAGGCACAGTTGATGTAAACTTCAAGTAGACAAAGCCTCTCAAAACTTTTAATGGTAACAGACATTAGTATTCATCAGGGTTAGTTGTATTTAGATCCCATTGGTCTATACAAGAGATAAAAATTATGTGCACTTCATGTAGACATAGCCTCTACAAAGTTTTGATGGTAATATTATTAGTTTTCATCTTATTTGGTTGTATGTAGATTGAATAATCTGTACTTGACGTACAATTGATGTTTACCTCAAGTAGACAAAGCCGGACTAAAGTTTTGATAGTAATACACATCAATATTCATCATAGTTGGTTGTATGTAGATTAAATTGGTCTGAACATGAGGTACAGTTGATTTGTACCTTAAGTAGTCAAATCCTGTCGAAAGTTTTGATTGTAATACACATCAATATTCATCAGTAACGGTTGCATGTAGGTTGAATTTGTCTGTACTTGAAGTGCAGTTGATATGTACAGCAAGTACAAACTTCTAAAGATTAAAAGTTAACACTCATAAGTTTTCATTAGGGTCGGTTGTGTGTAGATCCATTGGTCTGTACTTGAGGTACAGTTGATGTGTACCTCAAGTAGACAATGCCTGTCGAAAGTTTTAATGGTTATACACATCAATATTCTTCAGAGTTGGGTGTATCTAGACTAAATTGGTCTGTACTTGAGGCACAGTTGATGTATTCCTCAAGTAGACAAAGCCTCTCAAAAGTTGTAATGGTAACAGACATTAGTATCCATTAGGCTTGGTTGTATTTAGATTGAATAATCTGTACTTGAGGTACAACTGATGTTTACCTCAAGTAGACAAAGCCGGTCGAAAGTGTTGATGGTAATACACATCAATATTCATCAGAGTTGGGTGTATGTAGATTGAATTGGTCTGTACTTGAGGTACAGTTTATTTATACCTCAAGTAGGCAAAGCCTAACGAAAGATTAAATGGTAACACACATTAGTATTCATCAGTGTTGGTTGTAACATGATTCAATCGGTCTGTACTTGAGGTACAGTTGATGTGTATCTCAAGTAGACAAAGATATTCGAACATTTGGATGGTAACACACATTAGTATTCATCAGGGTTCGTTGTATGTACATTGAATTGGTCTGTATTTGAGGTACAGTTGATGTGTACCTCAAGTAAACAATGCTTGTCGAAAGGTTTGATGGTTAAACACATCAATATTCATCAGAGTTGGGTGTATGTAGGTTGAATTTATCTGTACATGAGGTACAGTTGATATGTACCGCAAGTAGGCAATTCGCAAGATTAAATGGTAACACACATAAGTATTCATTAGCGTTGGTTGTATTTAGATTCAATCTTTCTGTACTTGAGGTACAGTTGATGTATACCTCAAATAGACAAAGCTTTTCGAACATTTTTATTTTAACACACATTAGTATTTTTCAGGGTTGCTTGTATGTATACTGAATTGGTCTGTATTTGAGGTACAGCTGATGTGTACGTCTAGTAGACAAAGCTTGTGGAAAGTTAGGATGGTAATACACGTCAATATTCATAAAAAAAGGTGTATGTAGATTGAATTGGTCTGCATTTCAGATGCAGTCGATGTGTACCTCAACTACACTATGCCTGTCGAAAGTATTGATGGTTATACACATCAATATTCATCAGAGTTGGGTGTATCTAGATTAAATTGGTCTGTTCTTGCGATACAGTTGATTTGTACCTCAAGTAGACAGAGCCTATCGAATGTTTGATGAATATACACATCAATATTCTTCAGAGTTGGATGTATCTAGACTAAATCGGTCTGTACTTGAGGTACAGTTCATCTATACCTCAAGTAGACAAAGCCTATCGAAAGATTAAATGGTAACACACATTAGTATTCATCAGTTTTGGTTGCTTGTAGATTGAATTGGTCTATACTTGAGCCACAGTTGATGTGTACGTCGAGTAGACAAAGCCTGTGGAAGATTTGGATGTTATTACAAGTAAATATTCATCAAAGTTGGGTGTATGTTGATTGAATTGGTCTTAACTTGAGGTACAGTTGATTTGTACCTCAAGTAGTCAAAGCCTGTCGAAAGTTTTGATTGTAATACACATCAATATTCATCAGCATTTGTTGCATGTAGGTTGATTTTGTCTGTATTTGATATGCTGTTGATATGTACAGCAAGTAGACAATTCTAAAGATTAAAAGGTAACACTCATAAGTTTGCATTAGGGTCTGTTGTATGTAGATTCAATCGGTCAGTACTTGAGGTACAGTTGATGTGTACCTCAAGTAGACAATGCCTGTTGAAGTTTTGATGGTTATACACATCAATATTCATCAGAGTTGGGTGTATCTAGATTGAATTGGTCTGTTCTTGAGGTACAGTTGATGTGTACCACCTCAAGATAACAGAGCCTGTCGAATGTTTTTATGGTTAAACACATCAATATTTTTCAGAGATGGGTGTATCTAGACTAAATTGGTCTGTACTTGAGGCACAGTTGATGTATACCTCAAGTAGACAAAGCCTCTCAAAAGTTTTAATGGTAACAGACATTAGTATTCATTAGGATTGGTTGTATGTAGATCTAATTGGTCTGTACTTGAGATACAAATGATGTGCACATCATGTAGACAAAGACTCTACAAAGTTTTGATGGTAATATTATTACTTTTCATTATATTTGCTTGTATGTAGATTGAAAAATCTGTACTTGAGGTACAATTGATGTTTACCTCAAGTAGACGAAGCCGGTCGAAAGTTTTGATGGTAATATACATCAATATTCATTATATTTGAATGCATGTAGATTGAATTGGTCTTAACTTGAGGTACAATTGAAGTGTACCTCAATTAGACAAAGGCTGTCGAAAGTGTTGATGGAAATACACATCAATATTTATCAGAGTTAGGTGTATGTAGATTGAATTGGTCTGTACTTGAGGTACAGTTCATTTATACCTCAAGTAGACAAAACCTAACGAAAGATTTAATGGTAACACACATTAGTATTCATCAGGGTTCGTTGTATGTACATTGAGTTGATCTGTACATGATGTATAGTTGATATGTACCACAAGTAGACAATTCTCAAGATTAAATGGTAACACACATTAGTATTCATTAGGGTTTGATGTATGTAGATTCAATCGCTCTATTCTTGAGGTACAGTTGATGTATACCTGAAGTAGACAAAGTCTTTCGAACATTTTGATTTTATCACACATTAGTATTCATCAGGGTTGTTTGTATGTATATTGAATTGGTCTGTACTGGAGGTACAGTTGATGTGTACGTCGAGTTGAAAAAGCCTGTGGAAAGTTTTAATAGTAATGCTCGTCAATATTCATCAAAGTTGGGTGTATCGAGGTTGAATTGGTCTGTACTTGAGGTACAGTAGATGTGTACCTCAAGTAGACAGAGCCTGTTGAAAGTTTTGATGGATATACACATCAATATTCTTCAGAGTTGTTTGTATCTAGACTGAATTGGTCTATACTTGAGGTACAGTTGATGTATACCTCAAGTAAACAAAGCCACTCAAAAGATTTAATGGTAACAGACATAAGTATTCATCAGGGTTAGTTGTATTTAGATCCAATCGGTCTATACAAGAGATACAAATGATGTGCACTTCATTTAGACAAAGCCTCTACAAATTTTTGAGGTAATATAATTAGATTTGATCATATTTGGTTGTATGTAGATTGAATAGTCTGTAATTGAGGTACAATTGATGTTTACCTCAAGGAGACAAAGCCGTTCCAAAGTTTTGATGGCAATACATATCAATATTCATTATATTTGAATATATGTAGATTGAATTAGTCTTAACTTGAGGTACAATTGATGTGTCCCTCAATTAGAGAAGGCCTGTCGAAAGTTGTGATGGTAATACACATCAATATTCATCGTAGGTGGCTGTATGAAGGTTGAATTGATCTGTACATGAGGTACAGTTGATATGTACTGCAAGTAGACAATTCTCAAGATCAAATGGTAACACACATAAGTATTCATTAGGATTGGTTGTATGTAGATTCAATCGCTCTGTACTTGAGGTAGAGTTGATGTATAACTCAATTAGACAAAGCCTTTCGAACATTTTGATTTTAACACACATTGGTATTCATCAGGGTTGGTTGTATGTATATTAAATTGGTCTGTACTTGAGGTACAGTTGATGTGTACGTCGAGTAGAAAAAGCCTGTCGAAAGTTTTGATTGTAATACACATCAATATTCATCAGTATCGGTTGCATGTAGGTTGAATTTGTCTGTACTTGAAGTGCAGTTGATATGTACAGCAAGTACAACATTCTAAAGATTAAAAGGTAACACTCATAATTTTGCATTAGGGTCGGTTGTCTGTAGATCGATTGGTCTGTACTTGAGGTGCAGTTGATGTGTACCTCAAGTAGACAATGCCTGTCGAAAGTTTTAATGGTTATACACATCAATATTCTTCAGAGTTGGGTGTATCTAGACTAAATTGGTCCGTACTTGAGGTACAATTGATGTGTACCTCAAGTAGACAATGCCTGTCGAATGTTTTTATGGTTATACACATCAATATTCTTCAGAGTTGGGTGTATCTAGACTGAATTGGTCTGTACTTAAGGCACAGTTGATGTATACCTCAAGTAAACAAAGCCACTCAAAAGTTTTAATGGTAACAGACATAAGTATTCATTAGGCTTGGTTGTATGTAGTTCCAATCGGTCTGTACTTAAGGTACAATTGATGTTAATCTTAAGTAGACAAAGCCGGTTGAAAGTTTTGATGGTAATACACATCAATATTTTTCAGAGTTGGGTGTATCTAGACAAAATTGGTCTGTACTTGAGGCACAGTTGATGTATTCCTCAAGAAGACAAAGTCTCTCAATGTTTTAATGATAACAGATATTAGTATTCATTGGGCTTGGTTGTATGTAGATTGAATAATCTGTACTTGAGGTACAATTGATGTTTATCTCAAGTAGACAAAGCCGGTCTAAACTTTTGATGGTAATACATTTCATTATTCATTATATTTGAAGGTGTGTAGATTGCATTGGTCTTAACTTGAGGTATAATTGATGTGTATCTCAAGTAGACAAAGCCTGTCGAAAGGTTTGATGGTAATACACATCAATATTCATCAGTATCGGTTGCATGTAGGTTAAATTTGTCTGTACTTGAAGTGCAGTTGATATGTACAGCAAGTACAAAATTCTAAAGATTAAAAGGTAACACTCATAAGTATTCATTAGGGTTGGTTGCATGTTGATTCAATCGGTCTGCACTTGAGGCACAGTTGATGTTCACCTCAAGTAGACAAAGCCTTTCGAACATTTTGATGGTAACACACATAAGTATTCATCAGGGTTGGTTGTACGTATATTGAAGTTGTCTGTACTTGAGGTTAAGTTGATGGGGACGTCGAGTAGACAAAGCCTGTAGAAAGTTTGGATGGTAATACACGACGATATTCATCAGTATTCGTTACATGTAGGATGAATTTATCTGTACTTGATGTGCAGTTGATATGTACAGCAAGTAGACAATTCTAAAGATTAAAAGGTAACACTCATAAGTATTCATTAGGGTTGGTTGCATGTTGATTCAATCGGTCTGCACTTGAGGCACAGTTGATGTTCACCTCAAGTAGACAAAGCCTTTCGAACATTTTGATGGTGACACACATTAGTATTCATCAGGGTTGGTTGTACGTATATTGAAGTTGTCTGTACTTGAGGTACAGTTGATGTGGACGTCGAGTAGACAAAGCCTGTAGAAAGTTTGAATGGTAATACACGACAATATTCACCAAAGTTGGGTGTATATAGATTGAATTGGTCTGCATTTCAGGTGCAGTTGATGTGTACCTCAAGTACACAATGCCTGTCGAAAGTTTTGATGGTTATACAAATCAATATTCATCAGAGTTGGGTGTATCTAGATTGAATTGGTCTGTACTTGAGGTACAGTTGATGTGTACCTCAAGAAGACAGAGCCTGTCGAATGTTTTTATGGTTATACACATCAATATTCTTCAGAGTTGGGTGTATCTAGACTGAATTGGTCTGTACTTAAGGCACAGTTGATGTATACCTCAAGTAAACAAAGCCACTCAAAAGTTTTAATGGTAATAGACATAAGTATTCATTAGGCTTGGTTGTATGTAGATCCAATCGGTCTGTACTTGAGGTACAATTGATGTTTATCTTAAGTAGACAAAGCCGGTTGAAAGTTTTGATGGTAATACACATCAATATTCATTATATTTGAATACATGTAGATTCAATTGGTCTTATCTTGATGTACAATTGATGTGTACCTCAATTAGACAAAGCCTGTCGAAAGTGTTGATTGTAATACACATCAATATTCATTAGAGTTGGATGTATGTAGATTGAATTGATCTGTACTTGAGGTACAGTTCATTTATACCTCAAGTAGACAAAGCCTAACGAAAGATTAAATTGTAACACACATTAGTATTCATCAGTGTTGGTTGTATGAAGATTCAATCGGTCTGTACTTGAGGTACAGTTGATGTGTACCTCAAGTAGACAAAGCCTTTTAAACATTTTGATGGTAACACACATTAGTATTCATTAGGGTTCGTTGTATGTACATTGAATTGGTCTGTATTTGAGGTACAGTTGATGTGTACCTCAAGTACACAATGCCTGTCGAAAGTTTTGATGGTTATACACATCAATATTCATCAGAATTGGGTGTATCTAGATTGAATTGGTCTATTCTTGAGGTACAGTTGATGTGTACCACCTCAAGATAACAGAGCCTGTCGAATGTTTTTATGGTTAAACACATTAATTTTTTTTAGAGATGGGTGTATCTAGACTAAATGCGTCTGTACTTGAGGCACAGTTGATGTATACCTCAAGAAGACAAAGCCTCTCAAAAGTTTTAATGATAAAAGACATTAGTATTCATTAGGATTGGTTGTATTTAGATCCAATCGGTCTTTACTTGAGATACAAATGATGTGCACTTCATGTAGACAAAGACTCTACAAAGTTTTGATGGTAATATTATTACTTTTCATTATATTTGAATGCATGTAGATTTAATTGGTCTTAACTTGAGGTACAATTGATGTGTACCTCAATTAGACAAAGGCTGTCGAAAGTGTTGATGGAAATACACATCAATATTTATCAGAGTTGGGTGTATGTAGATTGAATTGGTCTGTACTTGAGGTACAGTTCATTTTTACCTCAAGTAGACAAAACCTAACGATTAAATGGTAACACACATTAGTATTCATCAGGGTTCGTTGTATGTACATTGAATTGATCTGTACATGATGTATACCGCAAGTAGACAATTCTCAAGATTAAATGGTAACACACATTAGTATTCATTAGGGTTGGATGTATGTAGATTCAATCGCTCTACTCTTGAGGTACAGTTGATGTATACCTGAAGTAGACAAAGTCTTTCGAACATTTTGATTTTATCACACATTAGTATTCATCAGGGTTGGTTGTATGTATATTGAATTGGTCTGCACTGGAGGTACAGTTGATGTGTACGTCGAGTAGACAAAGCCTGTGGAAAGTTTTGATGGTAATACTCGTCAATATTCATCAAAGTTGGGTGTATGTAGATTGAATTCGTCTGCATTTAAGGTGCAGTCGATGTGTACCTCAAGTACAAAATGCCTGTCAAAAGTATTGAAGGTTATACTCATCAATATTCATCAGATTTGGGTGTATCTAGATTGAATTGGTCTGTTCTTTAGGTACAGTTGATGTGTACCTCAAGTAGACAGAGCCTGTCGAATGTTTTGATGGTTATACACATCAATATTCTTCATAGTTGGATGTTTCTAGACTAAATAGGTCTGTACTTGAGGTACAGTTCATGTATACCTCAAGTAAACAAAGCCTATCAAAAGATTAATTGGTAACACACATTAGTACTCATCAGTGTTAGTTGTTTGTAGATTGAATTCATCTGTACTTAAGGCACAGTTGATGTATACCTCAAGAAGACAAAGCCTCTTAAAACTTTTAATGGTAACATGCATTAGTATTCATCAGAGTTAGTTGTATTTAGATCCAATCGGTCTGTACAAGAGATACAAATGATATGCACTTTATGTAGACAAAGCCTCTACAAAGTTTTGATGGTAATATAATTAGTTTTTATTATATTTGGTTGTATGTATATTGAATAATCTGTACTTGAGGTACAAATGATGTTTACCTCAAGTACACAATGCCTGTTGAAAGTTTTGATGGTTATACACATTAATATTCATCAAAGTTGCGTGTATCTAGATTGAATTGGTCTGTAATTGAGGTACAGTTGATGTGTACCTCAAGTAGACAATGCCTGTCGAAAGTTTTGATGGTTATACACATCAATATTTATCAGAGTTTGGTGTATGTGGGTTGAATTGATCTGTACATAAGGTACAGTTGATATGTACCGCAAGTAGACAATTCTCAAGATTAAATGGTAACAAACATAAGTATCATTAGGTTAGTTGTATTTAGATCCAACCGGTCTGTACAAGAGATACA
Source organism: Mytilus californianus (assembly GCF_021869535.1). Taxonomy (NCBI): domain Eukaryota; kingdom Metazoa; phylum Mollusca; class Bivalvia; order Mytilida; family Mytilidae; genus Mytilus; species Mytilus californianus. The sequence goes on along the minus strand of NW_026262745.1, from coordinate 50,721,247 downwards.
AATGATGTGCACTTCATGTAGACAAAGCCTCTACAAAGTTTTGATGGTATTATAATTAGTTTTTATTATATTTCGTTGTATGTATATTGAATAATCTGTACTTGAGGTACAAATGATGTTTACCTCAAGTACACAATGCCTGTTGAAAGTTTTGATGGTTATACACATTAATATTCATCAAAGTTGCGTGTATCTAGATTGAATTGGTCTGTACTTGAGGTACAGTTGATGTGTACCTCAAGTAGACAATGCCTGTCGAAAGTTTTGATGGTTATACACATCAATATTTATCAGAGTTGGGTGTATGTGGGTTGAATTGATCTGTACATGAGGTACAGTTGATATGTACCGCAAGTAGACAATTCGCAAGATTAAATGGTAACAAACATAAGTATCATTAGGTTAGTTGTATTTAGATCCAACCGGTCTGTACAAGAGATACAAATGATGTGCACTTTATGTAGACAAAGCCTCTACAAAGTTTTAATGGTAATATAATTAGTATTTATTATATTTGGTTGTATGTAGATTGAATAATCCGTACTTGAGGTAGAGTTGATGTTTACCTCAAGTAGACAAAGCCGGTCTAAAGTTTTGATTGTAATACATATCAATATTCATTATATTTGAATGTGTGTAGATTGAATTGATCTTAACTTGAGGTACAGTTGATGTGTACCTCAAATAGACAAAGCTTGTCGAAAGTTTTGATGTTAATACACATCAATATTCATCAGTTTTGGTTACATGTAGGATGATTTTTTTCTGTACTTCATGTGCAGTTGATGTGTACAGCAAGTAGACAATTCTAAAGATTAAAACGTAACACTCATAAGTATTCATTAGGGTTGGTTGTATGTAGATTCAATCATTCTGCACTTGAGGCACAGTTATTGTGCACCTCAAGTAGAGAAAGCCTTTCGAACATTTTGATGGTAACACACATTCGTATTCATCAGGGTTGGTTGTACGTATATTGAATTGATCTGTACTTGAGGTATAATTGATGTGGACATCGAGTAGACAAAGCCTAACGAAAGTTTTCATGGTTATACACATCAATATTCATCAGAGTTGGGTGTATCTAGGTTGAATTGATCTGTACATGAGGTACAGTTGATATGTACCGCAAGTAGACAATTCTCAAGATTAAATGGTAACACACATAAGTATTCATTAGGGTTGGATGTATGTAGATTTAATCGTTCTGTACTAGAGGCACAGTTATTGTATACCTCAAATAGACAAAGTTTTTCGAACATTTTGATTTTAACACACATTAGTTTTCATCAGGATTGGTTGTATGTATACTGAATTGGTCTGTACTTGAGGTACATTTGATGTGTACGTCGAGTAGACAAAGCTTGTGGAATGTTTTGATGGTTATACACATTAATATTCATTAGAGTTGGGTGTATCGATGTTGAATTGGTCTGTACTTGAGGTACAGTTGATGTGTACCTCAAGTTGACAGAGCCTGTTGAAAGTTTTGATGGTTATACACATCAATATTCTTCAGAGTTGTTTGTATCTAGACTGAATTGGTCTATACTTGAGGTACAGTTGATGTATACCTCAAGTAAACAAATCCTGTCAAAAGATTTAATGGTAACAGACATAAGTATTCATCAGGGTTAGTTGTATTTAGATCCAATCGGTATGTACAAGAGATACAAATGATGTGCACTTCATTTAGACTAAGCCTCTACAAAGTTTTGATGGTAATATAATTAGCTTTTATCATATTTGGTTGTATGTAGATTGATTAGTCTGTAATTGAGGTACAATTGATGTTTACCTCAAGGAGACAAAGCCGTTCCAAAGTTTTGATGACAATACATATCAATATTCATTATATTTGAATATAGGTAGATTGAATTGGTCTTAACTTGAGATACAATTGATGTATCCCTCAATTAGAGAAGGCCTGTCGAACGTTCTGATGGTAATACACATTAATATTCATCATAGGTGGTTGTATGTAGGTTGAATTGATCTGGACATGAGGTACAGTTGATATGTACTGCAAGTTGACAATTTTCAAGATTAAATGGTAACATACATAAGTATTCATTAGGGTTGGTTGTATGTAGATTCAATCACTCTGTACTTGAGGTACAGTTGATGTATAACTCTATTAGACAAAGACTGTCGAACATTTTGATTTTAACACATTTTAGTATTCATCAGGGTTGGCTGTATGTAAATTGAATTGGTCTGTACTTGAGGTACAGTTGATGTGTACGTCGAGTAGAAAAAGCTTGTGGAAAGTTTGGATGGTAATACACGTTAATATTCATCAAAGTTGGGTGTATGTAGACTGAATTGGTCTGCATTTCAAGTGCAGTGGATGTGTACCTCAAGTACACAATGCCTGTCGTCGAAAGTATTGATGGTTATACACATCAATATTCATCAGAGTTGGATGTATCTAGATTGAAATGGTCTGTACTTGAGGTACAGTTGATGTGTACCTCAAGTTGACAGAGCCTGTTGAAAGTTTTGATGGTAATACACATCAATATTCTTCAGAGTTGGATGTATCTAGCCTGAATAGTTCTGTACTTGAGGTACAGTTTATGTATACCTCAAGTAAACAAAGCCTGTCAAAAGATTTAATGGTAACAGACATAAGTATTCATCAGGGTTAGTTGTATTTAGATCCAATCGGTATGTACAAGAGATACAAATGATGTGCACTTCATTTAGACAAAGCCTCTACAAAGTTTTGATGGTAATTAATATAATTAGCTTTTATCATATTTGGTTGTATGCAGATTGAATAGTCTGTAATTGAGGTACAATTGATGTTTACCACAAGGAGACAAAGCCGTTCCAAAGTTTTGATGGCAATACATATCAATATTCATTATATTTGAATATATGTAGATTGAATTGGTCTTAACTTGAGGTACAATTGATGTATCCCTCAATTAGAGAAGGCCTGTCGAACGTTCTGATGGTAATACACATCAATATTCATCATAGGTGGTTGTATGTAGGTTGAATTGATCTGGACATGAGGTACAGTTGATATGTACTGCAAGTAGACAATTCTCAAGATTAAATGGTAACACACATAAGTATTCATTAGGGTTGGTTGTATGTAGATTCAATCACTCTGTACTTGAGGTACAGTTGATGTATAACTCAATTAAACAAAGACTTTCGAACATTTTGATTTTAACACACATTAGTATTCATAAGGGTTGGCTGTATGTATATTGAATTGGTCTGTACTTGAGCCTGTGGAAAGTTTAGATGGTAATACACGTTAATATTCATCAAAGTTGGGTGTATGTAGACTGAATATGTCTGCATTTCAGGTGCAGTGGATGTGTACCTCAAGTACACAATGCCTGTCGACAGTATTGATGGTTATACACATCAATATTCATCAGAGTTGGATGTATCTAGATTGAAATGGTCTGTACTTGAGGTACAGTTGATTTGTACCTCAAGTAGACAGAGCCTGTCGAATGTTTTGATGGTGATGCACATCAATTTTCTTCAGAGTTGGATGTATCTAGCCTGAATAGTTCTGTACTTGAGGTACAGTTTATGTATACCTCCAGTACACAAAGCCTATCGAAAGATTGAATAATAACACACATTAGAATTGATCAGTGTTGGTTTTTTGTAGATTGAATTGGTCTGCTGAATGTTTTGATGGTTATACACATCAATATTCTTCAGAGTTATTTGTATCTAGACTGAATTGGCCTATACTTGAGGTACAGTTGATGCATACCTCAAGTAGACAAAGCCTCTCAAAAGTTTTGATGGTAATACACATCAATATTCCTTATATTTGAATGTATGTAAATTGAATTGGTCTTAACTTGAGGTACAATTGATGTGTACCTCAATTAGACAAGGCCTGTCGAAAGTTTTGATGGTAATACACATCAATATTCATCAGTATTGGTTGTATGTAAGTTGAATTTGTCTGTACTTGATGTGCAGTTGATATGTACAGCAAGTAGACAATTCTAAAGATTAAAAGGTAACATTCATAAGTATTCTTTAGGGTTGGGTGTATGTAGATTGAATTGGTCTGTACTTGAGGTACAGTTCATGTATACGTCAAGTACACAAAGCCTATCAAAAGATTAAATGGTAACACACATTAGTATTCATCAGTGTTGGTTGTTTGTAGATTGAATTGGTGTCTACTTGAGGCACATTTGATGTATACCTCAAGTTGACAAAGCCTTTTAAAATTTTAATGGTAACAGACATTAGTATTCATCAGGGTTAGTTGTATTTAGATCCAATCGGCCTGTACTTGAGATACAAATGATGTGTACTTCATGTAGACAAAGCCTTTACAAAGTTTTGATGGTAATATAATTAATTTGTTTAAAATATTTGGTTGTATGTTGATTGAATAATCTGTACTTGAGGTACAATTGATGTTGCCTCAAGTTGACAAAGCCGGTCGAAAGTATTGATGGTAATACACATCAATATTCATTATATTTGAATGTATGTAGATTGAATTGGTCTGTACTTGAGGTACAGTTCATCTATTCCTCAAGTAGATACAGCCTATAGAAAGATTAAATGGTAACACACATTAGTATTCATCAGGGTTGGTTGTATGTAGATTCAATCGATCTGTACTTGAGGTGCAGTTGATGTGTACCTAAAGTAGACAAAGCTTTTTGAACATTTTGATGGTAACACACATTAGTATTCATCAGGGTTGGTTGTATGTACATTGAATTGGTCTGTACTTGAGGTACAGTTGATATGTTCCTGATGTCGTTAATACAATACCCTCCCTTTTCACGAATGTGACTTACCGAATAAGACTATTTACAGGATTTGTAATAACATAAGCAATACGACGGGTGCAACATGTGGAGCAGGATCTGCTTACCCTTCCAAAAAACCTGAGATCACCCCCAGTTTTGGTAGAGTATGTGTTGCTTAGTCTTTGGTTTTCTATGTTGTGTCATCTGTACTACTTTTTTTCTGGTTGTCTTTTTATTTTTGGCCATGGCGTTGTCAGTTTGTTTTCGGTCTATGAGTTTGACTGTCCCTCTGGTATCTTTCGTCTCTCTTTGAAGTAGACAATGCCTGTCGAAAGTTTTGATGGTTATACACATCAATATTCATCAGAGTTGGGTGTATGTAGATTGAATTGCTCTGCACTTGAGGTACAGTTCATGTTTACCTCAAGGAGACAAAGCCTATCGATAGATTAAATGGTAACACGCATTAGTATTCATCAGGGTTGGTTGTATGTACATTGTAGCGGTGTGTACTTGAGGTACAGTTGATGTGTACCTCAAGTAGACAATGCCTGTCGAAAGTTTTCATGGTTATACACATCAATATTCATCAGAGAGTTGGGTGTATATAGATTGAATTGATCTGTACATGAGGTACAGTTGATATGAACACAAGAAGGCAATTGTCAAGATTAAATGGTAACACACATAAGTATTCATTAGCGTTGGTTGTATGTAGATTCAATCGTTCTGTACTTGAGGTACAGTTGATGTATACCTCTAGTAGACACAGTCTGTCGAAAGTTTTGATGGTAATACACATCAATATTCATTATATTTGAATACATGATTGAATTGCTCTGCACTTGAGGTACAGTTCATGTTTACCTCAAGGAGACAAAGCCTATCGATAGATTAAATGGTAACACGCATTAGTATTCATCAGTGTTGGTTGTATGTACATTGTAGCGGTGTGTACTTGAGGTACAGTTGATGTGTACCTCAAGTAGACAATGCCTGTCGAAAGTTTTCATGGTAATACACATCAAGATTCATCAGAGTTGGGTGTATGTAGATTGAATTGATCTGTACTTGAGGTACAGTTCATTTATACCTCAAGTAAACAAAGCCTAACGAAAGATTAAATGGTAACACACATTACTATTCATCAGTGTTGGTTGTATGAAGATTCAATCGGTCTGTACTTGAGGTACAGTTGATATATACCTCAAATAGACAAAGCTTTTTGAACATTTTGATTTGAAAACATATTAGTAATCATCATGGTTGGTTGTATGTATGCTGAATTGGTCTGTACTTGAGGTACAGCTGATGTGTACGTCGAATAGACAAAGCTTGTGGAAAGTTTTGATGTTAATACACATTAATATTCATTTGAGTAGGGTGTATCTAGACTGAATTGGTCTGTACTTAAGGCACAGCTGATGTATACCTCAAGTAGACAAAGCCTCTCAAAAGTTCTAATGGTAACAGACATTGGTGTTCATTAGGCTTGGTTGTATGTAGATCCAGTCGGTCTGTACTTGAGATACAAATGATGCGCACTTCATGTAGACAAAGACTCTACAAAGTTTTGATGGTAATATTATTACTTTTCATTATATTTGGTTGTATGTAGATTGAATAATCTGTACTTGAGGTGCAATTGATTTTTACCTCAAATAGACAAAGCCGGTCGAAAGTTTTGATGGTAATACACATCAATATTCATTATATTTGAATGCATGTAGATTCAATTGGTCTTAACTTTAGGTACAATTGATGTGTACCTCAATTAGACAAAGCCTGTCGAAAGTGTTGGTGGTAATACACATCAATATTCATCAGAGTTGGGTGTATGTAGGTTGAATTGATCTGTACATCAGGTACAGTTCATTTATACCTCAAGCAGACAAAGCCTAACGGAAGATTAAATGGTTACACACATTAGTATTCATCAGTGTTGGTTGTATGAAGATTCAATCGGTCTGTTCTTGAGGTACAGTTGATGTGTACCTCAAGTACACAAAACCTTTCGAACATTTTGATTTTAACACACATTAGTATTCATCAGGGTTAGTTGTATGTATAATGAATTGGTCTGTACTAGAGGTACAGTTGATGTATACGTCGAGTAAACAAAGCTTGTGGAAAGTTTTGATGGTAATACACATTAATATTCATTAGAGTTGGGTGTATCTAGATTGAATTGGTCTGTACTTGAGGTACAGTTGATGTGTACCTCAAGTAGACAGAGCCTGTTGAATGTTTGATGGTTATACACATTAATATTCTTCAGAGTTGTTTGTATCTGGACTGAATTGGTCTGTTCTTGAGGTACAGTTCATGTATATCTCAAGTAGACAAAGCCTATCAAAAGATTAACTGGTAACTCACATTAATATTCATCAGTGTTGTTTGTTTGTAGATTGAATTGGTCTGTATTTGAGGCACAGTTGATGTAAACCTCAAGTAGACAAAGCCTCTTAAAACTTTTAAGGGTAACAGACATTAGTATTCATCAGGATTAGTTGTATTTAGATCCTATCGGTCTGTACAAGCGATAAAAATTATGTGAACTTCATATAGACAAAGACTCTACGAAGTTTTGATGGTAATATAATTAGTTTTTATCATATTTGGTTGCATGTAGATTGAATAATCTGTACTTGAGGTACAATTGATGTTTACCTCATGCAGACAAAGCCGGTCTAAAGTTTTGATGGTAATACACATCAATATTCATCATAGTTGGTTGTATGTAGATTGAATTGGTCTGAACTTGAGGTACAGTTGATTTGTACCTCAAGTAGTCAAATCCTGTCGAAAGTTTTTATTGTAATACACATCAATATTCATCAGTATCGGTTGCATGTAGGTTGAATTTGTCTGTACTTGAAGTGCAGTTGATATGTACAGCAAGTACAAAATTCTAAAGATTAAAAGTAAACACTCATAAGTTTCCATTAGGGTCGGTTGTGTGTAGATCCATTGGTCTGTACTTGAGGTACAGTTGATGTGTACCTCAAGTAGACAATGCCTGTCGAAAGATTTAATGGTTATACACATCAATATTCTTCAGAGTTGGGTGTATCTAGAATAAATTGGTCTGTACTTGAGGCTAAAATGATGTATTCCTCAAGTAGACAAAGCCTCTTAAAAGTTTTAATGGTAACTGACATTAGTATTCATTAGGCTTGGTTGTATGTAGATTGAATAATCTGTACTTGAGGTACGATTGATGATTACCTCTAGTAGACAAAGCCGGTCGAACGTTTTGTTGGTAGTACACATCAATATTCATTATATTTGAATGCATGTCGATTCAATTGGTCTTAACTTGAGGTACAATTGATGTGTACCTCAATTAGACAAAGCCTGTCGAAAGTGTTGATGGTAATACACATTAATATTCATCAGAGTTGGGTGTATGTAGATTGAATTGGTCTGTACTTGAGGTACAGTTCATTTATACCTCAAGTAGACAAAGCCTAACGAAAGATTAAATGGTAACACACATTAGTATTCATCAGTGTTGGTTGTATAAAGATTCAATCGGTCTGTACTTGAGGTACAGTTGATTTATACCTCAAATAGACAAAGCTTTTCGAACATTTTGATTTGAAAACATATTAGTAATCATCAGGGTTGGTTGTATGTATACTGAATTGTTCTGTACTTGAGATACTGCTGATGTGTACGTCGAATAGACAAAGCTTGTGGAAAGTTTTGATGTTAATACACATTAATATTCATTAGAGTAGGGTGTATCTAGATTGAATTGGTTTGTACTTGAGGTACAGTTGATATGTACCTCAAGTAGACAGAGTCTGGCGAATGTTTTTTTGGGTATACACATCAGTATTCTTTAGATTTGGGTGTATCTAGACTGAATTGGTCTGTACTTAAGGCACAGTTGATGTATACCTCAAGTAAACAAAGCCTCTCAAAAGTTCTAATGGTAACAGACATTGGTGTTCATTAGGAATGGTTGTATGTAGATCCAGTCGGTCTGTACCTGAGATACAAATGATGTGCACTTCATGTAGACAAAGACTCTACAAAGTTTTGATATTAATATTATTTCTTTTTAATATATTTGGTTGTATGTAGATTGAATAATCTGTACTTGAGGTACAATTGTTGTTTACCTCAAGTAGACAAAGCCGGTCGAAAGTTTTGATTGTAATACACATCAATATTCATTATATTTGAATGCATGTAGATTCAATTGGTCTTAACTTGAGGTACAATTGATGTGTACCTCAATTAGACAAAGCCTGTCGAAAGTGTTGATGGTAATACACATCAATATTCATCAGAGTTGGGTGTATGTAGATTGAATTGGTCTGTACTTGAAGTACATTTCATTTATACCTCAAGTAGACAAAGCCTAACGAAAGATTAAATGGTAACACACATTAGTATTCATCAGTGTTGGTTGTATGAAGATTCAATCGGTCTGTACTTGAGGTACAGTTGATGTGTACCTCAAGTAGACAAAGCCTTTCAAACATTTTGATGGTAACACACATTAGTATTCATCAGGGTTCGTTGTATGTACATTGAATTGGTCTGTATTTGAGGTACAGTTGATGTGTACCTCAAGTAGACAATGCTTGTCGAAAGGTTTGATGGTTATACACATCAATATTCATCAGAGTTGGGTGTATGTAGGTTGAATTGGTCTGTACTTGAGGTACAGTTGATGTGTACCTCCAGTAGACAGAGCATGTTGAATGGTTTGATGGTTATACACATCAATATTCTTCAGAGTTGTTTGCATCTGGACTGAATTGGTCTCCACTTGAGGTACAGTTCATGTATACCTCAAGTAGACAAAGCCTATCAAAAGATTAACTGGTAACACACATTGAGATTCATCAGTGTTGGTTGTTTGTAGATTGAATTGGTCTGGACATGAGGCACAGTTGATGTATACCTCAAGTAGACAAAGCATCTCAAAACTTTTAATGGTAACAGACATTAGTATTCATCAGGGTTAGTTGTATTTAGATCCAATCGGTCTGTTTAAGAGACAAAAATTATGTGCACTTCATGTAGACAAAGCCTCTACAAAATTTTGATGGTAATATAATTAGTTTTTATCATATTTGGTTGTATGTAGATTGAATAATCTGTACTTGAGGTACAATTAATGTTTTCCTCAAGTAGACAAAGCCGGTCTAAAGTGTTGATGGTAATACACATCAATATTCATCATTATTGGTTGTATGTAGATTGAATTGGTCTGAACTTGAGGTACAGTTGATATGTACCTCAAGTAGTCAAATCCTGTCGAAAGTTTTGATTGTAAAACACATCAATATTCATCAGTATCGGTTGCATGTAGGTTGAATTTGTCTGTACTTGAAGTGCAGTTGATATGTACAGCAAGTACAAAATTCTAAAGATTAAAAGGTAACACTCATAAGTTTCATCAGGGTCGGTTTTGTAATGATCCATTGGTCTGTACTTGAGGTACAGTTGATTTGTACCTCAAGTAGACAATTCTCAAGATTAAATGGTAACAGAAATTAGTATTCATCAGGGTTGGTTGTATGTAGGTTGAATTGATCTGTACATGAGGTACAGTTGATATGTACCGCAAGTAGGCAATTCTAAAGATTAAATGGTAACACAAATTAGTATTCATCAGGGTTGGTTGTATGTATACTGAATTGGTCTGTACTTGAGGTACAGCTGATGTGTACGTCGGGTGGACAAAGCTTGTGGAAAGTTTTGATAGTAATACACATTAATATTCATTAGAGTTGGGTGTATCTAGATTGAATTGGTCTGTATTTGAGGTATAGTTGATGTGTACCTCAAGTAGACAGAGCATGTTGAAAAATTTGATGATTATACACATCAATATTCTTCAGAGTTGTTTGTATCAGGACTGAATTGGTCTGCACTTGATGTACAGTTCATGTATACCTCAAGTAGACAAAGCCTATCAAAAGATTTACTGGTAACACACATTAGTATTCATCAGTGTTAGTTTTTCGTAGATTTAATTGGTCTGTACTTGAGGCACAGTTGATGTATACCTCAAGTAGACAAAGCCTCTCAAATCTTTTAATGGTAACAGACATTAGTATTCATCAGGGTTAGTTGTATTAAGATCCAATCGGTCTGTTTAGTAGTTACAAATGATGTGCACTTCATGCAGACAAAGCCTATACAAAATTTTGATAGTAATATAATTAGTTTTTATCATATTTGGTTGTTTGTAGATTGAATAATCTGTACTTGAGGTACAATTGATGTTTACCTCAAGTAGACAAAGCCGGTCTAAAGTCTTGATGGTAATACACATCAATATTCATCATAGTTGGTTGTATGTAGATTGAATTGGACTGAACTTGAGGTACAGTTGATTTGTACCTCAAGTAGTCAAATCCTGTCGAAAGTTTTTATTGTAATACACATCAATATATATCAGTATCGGTTGCATGTAGGTTGAATTTGTCTGTACTTGAAGTGCAGTTGATATGTACAGCAAGTATAAAAATTCTAAAGATTAAAAGGTAACACTCATAAGTTTGCATTAGGGTCGGTTGTGTGTAGATCCATTGGTCTGTACTTGAGGCACAGTTGATGTGTACCTCAAGTAGACAATGCCTGTCGAAAGTTTTAATGGTTATACACATCAATATTCTTCAGAGTTGGGTGTATTTAGACTAAATTGGCCTGTACTTGAGGCACAGTTGATGTATTCCTCAAGTAGACAAAGCCTCTCAAAAGTTTTAATGATAACATACATAAGTATTCATTAGACTTGGTTGTATGTAGATTGAATAATCTGTACTTGAGGTACAATTGATGTTTACCTCAAGTAGACAAAGCCGGGCGAAAGTTTTGATGGTAATACACATCAATATTCATTATATTTGAAGGTGTGTAGATTGAATTGGTCTTAACTTGAGGTACAATTGATGTGTATCTCAAGTAGACAAAGCCTGTCGAAAGTTTTCATGGTAATACACATCAATATTCATCATAATTGATGGTATGTAGATTGGATTGGTCTGAATTTGAGGTACAGTTGATGTGTACTTCAAATAGACAAAGTCTGTCGAAAGGTTTGATGGTAATACACATCAATATTAATCAGTACTGGTTACATGTAGGATGAATTTGTCTGTACTTGATGTGCAGTTGATATGTACAGCAAGTAGACAATTCTAAAGTTTAAAAGGTAACAGTCATTAGTATTCATTAGGGTTGGTCGTATGTTGATTCAATCGGTCTGCACTTGAGGCATAGTTGATGTTCACCTCAAGTAGACAAAGCCTTTCGAACATTTTGATGGTAACACACATTAGTATTCATCAGGGTTGGTTGTACGTATATTGAAGTTGTCTGTACTTGAGGTACAGTTGATGTGGAAGTCGAGTAGACAAAGCCGGCCGAAAATTTTGATTGTAATACACATCAATATTCATTATATTTGAATTCATGTAGATTCAATTGGTCTTAACTTGTGGTACAATTGATGTGTACCTCAATAAGACAAAGCCTGTCGAAAGTGTTGATGGTAATACACATTAATATTCATCAAAGTTGGGTGTATGTAGATTGAATTGGTCTGTACTTGAGGTACAGTTCATTTATACCTCAAGTAGACAAAGACTAACGAAAGATTAAATGGTAACACACATTAGTATTCATCAGTGTTGGTTGTATGAAGATTCAATCGGTCTGCACTTGAGGTACAGTTGATGTGTACCTCAAGTAGACAAAGGTTTTCGAACATTTTGATGGTAACACACATTAGTATTCATCAGGGTTCGTTGTATGTACATTGAATTGGTCTGTATTTGAAGTACAGTTGATGTGTACCTCAAGTAGACAATGCTTGTCGAAAGGTTTGATGGTTATACACATCAATATTCATCAGAGTTGGGTGTATGTAGGTTGAAATGATCTGTACATGAGGTACAGTTGATATGTACCGCAAGTAGGCACTTCTCAAGATTAAATGGTAAAACATATAAGTATTCATTAGCGTTGGTTGTATGTAGATTCAATCTTTCTATATTTGAGGTACAGTTGATGTATATCTCAAAAATACAAAGCTTTTCGAACATTTTGATTTTAACACACATAAGAATTCATCAAGGTTGGTTGTATGTATACTGAATTGGTCTGTATTTGAGGTACAGCTGATGTGTACGTCGAGTAGACAAAGCTTGTGGAAAGTTTTGATGGTTATACACATCAATATTCATTAGAGTTGGGTGTATCGAGGTTGAATTGGTCTGTACTTGAGGTACAGTTGATGTGTACCTCAAGTAGACAGAGCCTGTTGAATGTTTTGATGGTTATACACATCAATATTCTTTAGAGTTGTTTGTATCTAGACTGAATTGGTCTATACCTGAGGTACAGTTGATATATACCTCAAGTAGACAAAGCCTGTCAAAAGATTTAATGGTAACAGACATAAGTATTCATCAGGGTTAGTTGTATTTAGATTCAATCGGTCTGTACAAGAGATACAAATGATGTGTACTTCATGTAGACAAAGCCTTTACGAAGTTTTAATGGTAATATAATTAATTTGTTTAACATGTTTGGTTGTATGCTGATTGAATAATCTGTACTTGAGGTACAATTGATGTTACCTCAAGTTGACAAAGCCGGTCGAAAGTTTTGATGGTAATACACATCAATATTCATTATATTTGAATGTATGTAGATTGAATTGGTATGTACTTAAGGTACAGTTCATCTATTCCTCAAGTAGACACAGCCTATAGAAAGATTAAATGGTAATACACATCAATATTCATCAGAGTTGGGTGTATGCAGATTGAATTGGTCTCTACCTGAGTTTATTTGTACGTCAAGTAGACAAAACCTGTCAAAATTGATGTTGGTAATAGACATTCCTGTTCATAAGGGTTGGGTGCATGAAAATTCAATTGGTCTGTACTTGAGGTACAAATGATGCGTACTGCATGTAGACAAATCCTGTCCAAAGATTTGATGGTAATATACATTAATATCTATTATATTTAGGTGTATGTAGATTGAATTGGTCTGTACTTGTGGTTCATTTGATTTGTATCTCAAGTACACAAATCCTTTCGAATATTTGAATGCTAACAAACATTAGTATTCATCAGGATTAGTTGTATGTAGTTTCAATCGGTCTGTACTTGAGGTGCAGTTAATGTGTACCTCGAGTAGACAAAGCCTTTCAAAAGTTTTAATGGTAACACACATTAGTTTTTCATCAGGGTTGGTTGTATGTAGATTCAAGCGGTCTGTACTTGAGGTACAGTTGATGTGTACGTCGAGCAGAAAGAACAAGAATATCATTGTAAGATGACCAGGGTGAAGCCTAGTCAATCTCTGTGAAAGGTAATCAGAGGTAACCAAAGTCAAAATTTGTGTTAGGTGACCAGAGGTAACCAAATCAAATATCTGTGTAATGTGACAAGAACATCATTGTAAGGTAACCACAAGATACTATAGTAAATATATGTGCAAGGTGACCAGAGGTAACCAAAGTCAATATGACTAGAGGTAACCAATGCCAATATATGTTTAAGGTGACCAGAGGTAACCAAATTGAATAATTGTTTAATCTGACCAGAGTAAAACTGTTAGGTGACCAGAGATGAACATAGTCAATATCTTTTCAAGGTCACCAAAGATAACCAAATTAATCATATGCGTAAGGTGACAAGAACATCAGTGTAAGGTAACCAGAGGTAACTAAAGTCAATGAATGTGTTAGGTGACTAGAGTTGTCCAAAGTGAATTTCTGTGTAGGGTGACCAGAGGTAACCAAGGTGAATGTATGTGTTAGGTGACCAGAGGTAACCAGATTTAATAAAATATTTGTGTAATGTGAACAGAACATCAGGATACGGTGACCAGAGATAACCAAAGCCAAAATTTGTGTTTTGAGATCAGAGGTAAAGAAACCGATATCTGTGATAGGTGATATTGTGTAACTAAAGAATCTGTGTAAGTAAGGTGACCAGAGATTACCACAGTCATATTTGTCTAAAAAGAACCACATTATCATTGTAAGATGACCAGGGGGAAGCATAGCTAATATGTGTGCAAGGTGACTTGAGGTACAGTTGATGTGTACGTCGAGTAGACAATGCCTGTAGAAACTTTTGATGGTAATACACATCAATATTCATCAGAGTTGGGTGTATGCAGATTGAATTGGTCTGTACTTGAGGGGCAGTTAATGTGTATCTCAAGAAGAAAAAAACCTTTCGAAAGTTTTAATGGTAACACACATTAGTATTCACCAAGGTTTGGTTGTACGAAGATACAATCGGTCTGTACTTGAGGCACAGTTGATGTGTACGTCGTGTAGACAAAGGCTGTCGAATGTTTTGATTGTAATACACATTAATGTTCCTTATGTTTTGGTTTATGTAAACGTAGTTGGTCTGTAGTTGATATTCAGTTGATTTGTACGTCTAGTAGAAAAAACCTTTCAAAATTGTTGTTGGTAATAGACATTCCTGTTCATTAGGTTCGAGTGTATGAAAATTTAATTGAACTGTACTTGAGGTACAAATGATGTGTACTGCATATATGCAAAGCCTGTCCAAGGTTTTTATGGTAATATACATTAATATTTATTATATTTGGGTGTATGTAGATTGAGTTGGTCTGTACTTGAGGTTTAGTTGATGTGTATCTAAAGTAGACAAATCCATTCGAATGTTTCAATGCTAACACACATTAGTATTCATCAGGGTTAGTTGTATGTAGATTCAATCGGTCTGTACTGAGGGTGCAGTTGATGTGTACCTCAGGTAGACAAAGCCTTTTAAAAGTGTTAGTGGTAACGCACATTAGTATTCATCGGGGTTTGGTTGTATGTAGATTCAATTGGTCTGTACTTGAGGTACAGTTCATGTGTACGTCGAGCAGAAAGAACAAGAATATCATTGTAAGATGACCAGGGTGAAGGCTAGTCAATTTCTGTGAAAGGTAATCAGAGGTAACCAAAGTCAAAATTTGTGTTAGGTGACCAGAGGTAACAAAATCAAATATCTGTGTAATGTGACAAGAACATCATTGTAAGGTAACCACAAGATACCACAGTCAATATCTGTTCAAGGTGACCAGAGGTACCCGAATAAAATATCTGTGTCATGTGACAAGAACATCATTATGAGGTTACCACAAGATACCATAGTCAATATATGTGCAAGGTGACCAGAGGTAACCAAAGTCAATATGAGTAGAGGTAACCAACGTCAATATATGTGTAAGGTGACCAGAGGTAACCAAATTGAATAATTGTGTAATCTGACGAAATTATAATTGAAAGGTGACCAGAGGTAAACATAATAAATATCGTGCAAGGTTACCAGAGATAACCAAATTAATCATATGCGTAAGGTGACCAAAACATCAGTGTGAGGTAACCAGAGGTTCCAAAGTCAATGTATGTGTAAGGTGACCAGAGTTATCCAAAGTGAATTTCTGTGTAGGGTGATCAGAGGTAACCAAAGAGAATATATGTGTTAGGTGCCCAGAGGTAACCAAATTAAATATTTGTGTAATGTGAACAGAACATCAGGATACGGTGACCAGAACTAACCAAAGTCAAAATTTGTGCATTGTGATCAGAGGTATATATATATATAAAGAAATCGATATCTGTGATAGATGATATTGTGTAACTAAAGTTAACATCTGTGTAAGTAAGATGACCAGAGATTACCACAGTCACATTTGTTTAAAAAGAACCACATTATCATTGTAAGATGACCAGTGGGAAGCATAGCCAATATCTGTGCAATGTGACTTGAGGTACAGTTGATGTGTACGTCGAGTAGAAAATGCCTGTAGAAACTTTTGATGGTAATACACATCAATATTCATCAGAGTTGGGTGTATGCAGATTGAATTTGTCTGTACTTGAGGGGCAGTTGATGTGTATCTCAATTCGACAAAGCCTTTCAAAAGTTTTAATAGTAACACACATTAGTATTCATCAAGGTTTGGTTTTACGAAGATACAATCGGTCTGTACTTGAGGTACAGTTGATGTGTACGTCGAGTAGACAAAGCCTGTCGAATGTTTTGATTGTAATACACATTAATGTTCCTTAGGTTTCGTTTATGTAAACGTAGTTGGTCTGTACTTGAGATTCAGTTGATTTGTAAGGCAAGTAGAAAAAACCTGTCAAAATTGTTGATAATAGACATTCCTGTTCATTAGGTTCCAGTGTATGAAAATTGAATTGGTCTGTACTTGAGGTACAAATGATGTGTACTGCATGTAGACAAAGCCTGTCCAAGGTTTTTATAGTAATATACGTTAATATTTATTATATTTGGGTGTATGTAGATTGAATTGGTCTGTACTCGAAGTTCAATTGATGTGTATCTCAAGTAGACAAATCCTTACTAATGTTTCAATGCGAACACACATTAGTATTCATCAGGGTTAGTTGTATGTAGATTCAATCGGTCTGTACCTGAAGTGCAGTTGATGTGTACCTCAAGTAGACGAAGCCTTTCAAAAGTTTGAATGGTAACCCACATTAATATTCATCGGGGTTGGTTGTATCTAGATTCAATTGGTGTGTACTTGAGGTACAGTTGATGTGTACGTCGAGCAGAAAGAACAAGAATATCATTGTAAGATGACCAGGTTGAAGCCTAGTCAACCTCTGTGAAAGGTAAACAGAGGTAACCAAAGTCAATATATGTGTAAGGTGTCCTGAGGTTACCAACGTCAAAATATGTGTTAGGTGACCAGAGGTATCCAAATCAAATATCTGTGTAATATGACAAGAACATCATTGTAAGGTAACCACAAGATACCATAGTCAATATCTGTGCAAGGTGACCAGAGGTAACCAAAGTCAATAGACTAGAGGTAACCAACGTCAATATATGTGTAAGGTGACCAGAGGTAACCAAATTGAATAATTGTGTAATCTGACCAGAGTATAATTGTAAGGTGACCAGAGGTAAACATAGTCAATATCCTTTCAAGGTTACCAGAGATAACCAAATTAATCATATGCGTAAGGTGATCAGAACATCAGTGTAAGGTAACCAGAGGTATCCAAAGTCAATGTATGTGTAAGGTGACCAGAGTTATCCAAAGTGAATTTGTGTGTAGGGTGGCCAGAGGTAACCAAAGTTAATATATGTGTTAGGTGACCAGAGGTTACCAAATTAAATATGTGTAATGTGAACAGATTATCAAGTCACGGTGATCAGTGACAACCAAAGTTAAAATTTGTGTATTGTGATCAAAGTTAAAGAAATCGATATCTGTGATAGGTGATATTGTGTAACTAAAGTTAAAATCTGTGTAAGTAAGGTGACCAGAGATTACCACAGTCATATCTGTCTAAAAAGAACCAGATTATCATTGTAAGATGACCAGGGGGAGCATAGCCAATATATGTGCAAGGTGACTTGATGTTCCGTTGATGTGTAATTTCAATAGACAATGCCTGTTGAAACTTATGATGATAATACAAATCATTATTCATCAGAGTTGGGTGTATGCAGATTGAATTGGTCTCTACATGAGGGGCAGTTTATGTGTAACCCTAGTAGGCAAAGCCTTTCGAAAGTCTTAATATTAACAAACATTAGTATTGGTCAAGGTTCGGTTGTACGAAGATACAATCTGTCTGTACTTGAGGTACAGTTGATGTGTACGTCGAGCAGAAAGAACAAGAATATCATTGTAAGATGACCAGAGTGAAGTCTAGTCAATCTTTGTGAAAGGTAATCAGAGGTAACCAAATTCAATAGATGTGTAAGGTGTCCAGAGGTAACCAACGTCAAAATATGTGTTAGGTGACCAGAGGTAACCAAATCAAATATCTGTGTAATGTGACAAGAACATCATTGTAAGGTAACCACAAGATACCATAGTCAATATATGTGCAAGGTGACCAAAGGTTACTAACGTCAATATGACTAGAGGTAACCAACGTCAATATATGTGTAAGGTGACCAGAGGTAACCAAATTGAATAGTTGTGTAATCTGACCAGAGTATAATTGTAAGGTGACCACAGGTAAAGATAGCCAATAACCTTTCAAGGTTACCAGAGACACCTATAATATGTGTTAGGTGACCAGAGGTAACCAAATCAAATGTCTGTGTAATGTTACAAGAACATCATTGTAAGGTAATCACAAGATACCATTGTCAATATATGTGCAAGGTGACCAGAGGTAACCAAAGTCAATATGACTAGAGGTAACCAACATCAATATATGTGTAAGGTGACCAGAGGTAACCAAATTGAATAATTGTGTAATCTGACTAGAGTATAATTGTAAGGTGACCAGAGGTAAACATAGTCAATATCATTTCAAGGTTACCAGAGATAACCACATTATTCATATGAGTAAGGTGACCAGAACATCAGTGTAAGGTAATCTGATGTAAAAAGTCAATGTATGTGTAAGGTGACCAGAGTTATTCAAAGTGAATTTATGTGTACAGTGACCAGAGAAAACCAAAGTGAATATATGTGCTAGGTGACCAGAGGTAACCAAATTAAATATTTGTGTAATGTGAACAGAACATCGGGATACGGTGACCATATATAACCAAAGTCAAAATTTGTGTATTGTGATCAGAGGTAAAGAAATCGATATCTGTGATAGGTGATATTGTGTAACTAAAGTTAATATCTGTGTAAGTAAGGTGACCAGAGATTACCACAGTCATATTTGTCTAAAAAGAACCAGATTATCATTGTAAGATGACCAGGGGGAAGCATAGCCAATATCTGTGCAATGCGACTTGAGTTACAGTTGATGTGTACGTCGAGTAGACAATTCCTGTAGAAACTTTTGATGGTAATACACATCAATATTTATCAGAGTTGGTTGTATGCAGATTGAATTGGTCTGTACTTGAGGGACAGTTGATGTGTATCTCAAGTAGAGAAAGCCTGTCGATTGTTTTGGTTGTAATACACATTAATGTTCCTTAGGTTTTGGTCTATGTAAAGGTAGTTGGTCTGTACTTGAGATTCTGTTGATTTGTACATCAAGTAGAAAAAACCTGTCAAAATTGTTGTTGGTAATAGACATTCCTGTTCATTAGGTTCGAGTGTATGAAAAATTGAATTGGTCTGTACTTGAGGTACAAATGATGTGTACTGCATGTAGACAAAGCCTGTCCAAAGATTTGATGGTAATATACATTAATACTTATTATATTTCGGTGTATGTAGATTGAATTGGTCTGTACTTGAGGTTCAGTTGTTGTGTTTCTCAAGTACACACATCCTTTCGAATGTTTCAATGCTAACACACATTAGTATTCATCAGGGTTAGTTGTATGTAGATTTAATCGGTCTGTACTTGAGGTGCAGTTGATGTGTTCCTCAAGAAGACAAAGCCTTTCAAAAGTTTTAATGTCACATTAGTATTCATCGGGGTTGGTTGTATGTAGATTCAATCGGTCTGTACTTGAGGTACAGTTGATGTGTTCGTCGAGCACAAAGAACAGGAATATCATTGTAAGATGACCAGGGTGAAGCTAGTCAATCTCTGTGAGAGGTAATCAGAGGTAACCAAATTCAATATATGTGTAAGGTGTCCAGAGGTAACCAACGTCAAAATATGTGTTAGGTGACCAGAGGTAACCAAATCAAATATCTGTGTAATGTGGCAACAACATCATTGTAAGGTAACCAAAAGATACCATAGTCAATATATGTGCAAGGTGACCAGAGGTACCCAAAGTCAATATGACTAGAGGTAACCAACGTCAATATATGTGTAAGGTGACCAGAGGTAACCGATTTGAATAGTTGTGTAATTTGACCAGAGTATGATTGTAAGGTGACCAGAGGTAAACATGGTCAATATCCTTGCAAGGTTACAAGAGATAATCAAATTATTCATATGCGTAAGGTGACCAGAACATCAGTGTAAGGTAACCAGAAGTAACCAAAGTCGATATATGTGTAAGGTTACCAGATTTATCCAAAGTGAATTTCTGTGTAGGGTGACCAGAGGTAACCAAAGTGAATATATGTGTTAGGTGACCAGAGGTAACCAAATTAAATATTTGTGTAATGTGAACAAAATACCAGGTCACGGTGATCAGAGACGACTAAAGCCAAAAGTTGTGTATTGTGATCAAAGGTTAAGAAATCGATATCTGTGATAGGTGATGTTGTGTAACTAAAGTTAACATCTGTGTACGTAAGGTGACCAGAGATAACCACAGTCATATCTGTCTAAAAAAAAACAGATTATCATTGTAAGATGACCAGGGGGAAGCATAGCCAATATTTGTGCAAGGTGACTTGAGGTACAGTTGATGTGTAATTCGAGAAGACAATGACTGAAGAAGCTTTTGATGGTAATACACATCAATATTCGTCAAAATTGGGTGTATGCAGATTGAATTGGTCTGTACTTGAGGGGCAGTTGATGTGTATCTCAAGTAGACAAAGCCTTTCGAAAGTTTTAATGGTAACACACATTAGTATTCATCAAGGTTTGGTTGTACGAAGATACAATCTGTCTGTACTGGAGGTACAGTTGTTGTGTACGTCGAGTAGACAAAGCCTGTCGAATCTTTTCATTGTAATACACATTAATGTTCCTTAGGTTTTGGTTTATGTAAACGTAGTTGGTCTGTACTTGAGATTCAGTTGATTTGTACGTCAAGTAGAAAAAACCTGTCAAAATTGTTGTTGGTAATAGACATTCCTGTTCATTAGGTTCGAGTGTATGAAAATTGAATTGGTCTGTACTTGAGGTACAAATGATGTGTACTGCATGTAGACAAAGCCTGTCCAAAGATTTGATGGTAATATACATTAATATTTATTATATTTGGGTGTATGAAGATTGAATTGGTCTATACTTGAGGTTCAGTTGATGTGTATCTCAAGTACACAAATCCTTTCGAATGTTTCAATGCTAACACACATCAGTATTCATAGCTTTCGAAAGTTTTGATGGTAATACACATCAATATTCATCAGTGTTGGGTGTATGTAAGCTGTATTGGTCTGTACTTGAGGTACCGTTGATTCGTACCTGAAGTAGACAAAGCCTGTCGAATGTTTTGATGGTAATACACATCACTTACATCAGAGCTGGGTGTATATATATTGAGTAGGTATGCACTTGAGGTACAGTTGATTTGTACTTCAGGTAGAAAAAGCTATCGAAAGTTTTGATTGTAAAACACATCAATATTCATCAAAGTGAGGTGTATGTAAGTTGCATTGGTCTGTACCTGAGGTACAGTTGATGTGTACCTCAAGTAGACAAAACATGTCGAAAATTGTAAGGGTAATTCACAACACATCAATCTTCATCAGAGTTTAGTGTATGTAGATTAAATTGGTCTGTACTTCAGGTACAGTTGATTTGTACCTCCAGTAGACAAAGCCTGTCGAAAGTTTTGATGGTAATACACATCAATATTCATGAGAGTTGGGTGTATGTAGATTGAGTCAGTCTGTACTCGCGGTACAGTGATTTGTATTTCAAGTAGACAAAGGTTTCGAAAGTTTTGATGGTAATACACATCAATATTCATCAAAGTGAGGTGTATGTAAGTTTCATTGGTCTGTATAAGAGGTACAGTTGATGTATACCTCAGGAATACAAAGCCTGTCGATAGTGTTGATGGTAATACATACCAATAGTCAACAAGGTGAGTTGTATGCAAGTTGCATTGGCCTGTACCTGAGGTACAATTGATGTGTACCTGAAGTAGAAAGAGCCTTCTAAAGTTTGGATGAATATATACATAAATATTCATCAGAGTTGGGTGTATGAAAATTGCATTGGCCTGTACTTGTGATACAGTTTATGTGTACCTCAAGTAGACAAAACCTGTCGAGAGTTTTGACAGTAATACACATCACTATTCATCAGAGTTGGGTGTATGTAGATTAAATTGGTCTGTACTTCAGGTACAGTTGATTTGTACCTCCAGTAGACAAAGCCTGTTGAAAGTTTTCATAGGAATACGCATCAATATTCATCAGGTGTTGGGTGTATGTAAGTTGCATCGGTCTGTACTTGAGGTATATTAGATGTGTATCTCAAGTAGACAAAGCCTGTCGAATGTTTTGATGGTAATACACATCACTTACATCAGAGTTGGGTGTATATAGATTGAGTAGGTATGCACTTAAGGTACAGTTCATTTGTACTTCAAGTAGACAAAGGTTTCGAAAGTTTTGATGGTAAAACACATCAATATTCATCAAAGTGAGGTGTATGTAAGTTGCATTGGTCTGTACCTGAGGTACAGTTGATGTGTACCTCAAGTAGACAAAGGTTTCGAAAGTTTTGATGGTAATACACATCAATATTCATCAAAATGAGGTTTATGTAGATTGAATTGGTCTGTATTTGAGGTACAGTTGATGTGTACCTCAGGTAGAAAAAGTCTGTCGAAAGTTTTGATGGTAATACACATCAATATTCATCAGAGTTGGGTGTATGTAAGCTGCATTGGTCTGGACTTGAGGTACAGTTGATGCGTACCTGAAGTAGACAAAGCCTGTCGAATGTTTTGATGGTAATACACATCATTTACATCAGAGTTGGGTGTATGTAGATTGAGTAGGTATGCACTTGAGGTACAGTTGATTTGTGCCTCAAGTAGACAAAGCTTTTGAAAGTCTTGATGGTAAAACACATCAATATTCATCAAAGTGAGGTGTATGTAATTTGCATTGGTCTGTACCCGAGGTTTAGTTGATGTGTACCTCAAGTAGACAAAACTTTCAAAAGTTTTGATGATAAAACACATCAATATTCATCAAAGTGAGGTGTATGTAAGTTGTATTGGTCTGTACCTTAGGTGCAGTTGATATGTAACTCAAGTAGACCAAAGCTTTCGAAAGTTTTGATGGTAAAACACATCAATATTCATCAAAGTGAGTTGATGTAAGTTGCATTGGTCTGTACCTGAGGTACAATTGATGTGTACCTCAAGTAGACAAAGGTTTCGAAAGTTTTGATGGTAATACTCATCAATATTCATCAGAGTTGGGTGTATGTAAGCTGCATTGGTCTGTACTTGAGGTACAGTTAATGCGTACCTGAAGTAGACAAAGCCTGTCGAATGTTTTGATGGTAATACACATCACTTACATCAGAGTTGGGTGTATGTAGATTGAGAAGGTATGCACTTGAGGTACAGTTGATTTGTGCCTCAAGTAGACAAAGCTTTTGAAAGTCTTGATGGTAAAACACATCAATATTCATCAAAGTGAGGTGTATGTAATTTGCATTGGTATGTACCTGAGGTTTAGTTGATGTGTACCTCAAGTAGACAAAGCTTTCGAAAGTTTTGATGGTAATACACATCAACATTCATCAAAATGAGGTGTATGTAGAATGAATTGGTCTGTATTTGAGGTACAGTTGATGTGTACCTCAGGTAGACAAAGTCTGTCGAAAGTTTTGATGGTAATACACATCAATATTCATTAGAGTTGGGTGTATGTAAGCTGCATTGGTCTGTACTTGAGGTACAGTTGATGCGTACATGAAGTAGACAAAGTCTGTCGAATATTTTGATGGTAATACACATCACTTACATCAGAGATGGGTGTATGTAGATTGAATAGGTATGCACTTGAGGTACAGTTGATTTGTACTTCAAGTAGACAAAGCTTTTGAAAACTTTGATAGTAAAACAATCAATATTCATCAAAGTGAGGTGTATGTAAATTGAATCGGTCTGTATTTGAGGTACATTTGATGCGTACATGAAGTAGACAAATTCCGATGAAAGTGTTGATGGTAATACATATCAATAGTCATCAAGGTGAGTTGTATGCAAGTTGCATTGGTCTGTACTTGAGATACAGTTGATGCGTACCTGAATTAGACAAATTCTGTCGAAAGTTTTGATGGTAATACACATCATTTACATCAGAATTGGATGTATGTAGATTGAGTAGGTCTGCACTTGAGGTACAGTTGATTTGTACTTCAAGTAAACAAAGCTTTCGAAACTTTTTTGAAAACAATACACATCAATATTCATCAAAGTGAGGTGTATGTAGATTAAATGGTTTGTATTTGAGGTACAGTTGATGTGTACCTCAGGTAGACAAAGCCTCTCGAAATTTTTTTATGGTAATACACATCAATATTCATCAGTGTAGGGTGTATGTCAGTTGCATTGGTCTGTACTTGAAGTTCAGTTGATGCCGACCTGAAGTACACTAAGCTTGTTGAAAGTTTTGATGGAAATACACATCAATACTCATCAGTATGTAAGTTGCATCAGTCTGTACTTGAGATACAGTTGATGCGTACCTCAGGTAGACAAACCCTGTCAAAGCTTTGATGGTAATACACATAAGCATTCATCAAAGTTGGGTGTATTTAATTTGAATTGGTCTGTACTTGAGGTACAGTTGATGTGTAACTCAGGTAGAGAAAGTCTGTCAAAAGTTATGATGGTAATACACATCAATATTCATCAAAAGGAGGTGTATTTAGGTTATATTGGTCTGTATGAGAGGTACAATTGATGTCTACCTCAGGTAGACAAAGCCTGTCGAAATTGTTGATCGTAATACACATCAATAGTCATCAAAGTGAGATGTTTGTAAGTTGCATTGGTCTGTACTTGAGGTACATTTGATGCGTACCTGAAGTAGACAAAGCCTGTTGAATATTTTGATGGTAATACACATCACTAACATCAGAACTGGTGTATGTAGATTGAGTAGGTCTGTACTTGAGGAACAGTTGATTTGTACTTCAATTAGACAAAGCTTTCGAAAGTTTTGATGGTAATACACATCAATATTCCACAAAGTGAGGTGCGTGTAGGTTATATTTATCTTTATTGGAGGTACAGTTGATGTGTACCTCAGATAGACAAAGCCTGTCGAAAGTGTTGCTGGTAATCCACATCAATATTTATCAGAGTTGTGTGTATGTAGATTGAATTGCTCTGTATTTGAGGTACAGTTGATGTGTACCTCAGGTAGACAAAGCCTTTTGAAAGTTTTGATGGTAATACACATCAATATTCATCAGAGTTGGGTGTATGTAAGCTGCATTGGTCTGGACTTGAGGTACAGTTGATGCGTAGTTGAAGAAGACAAAGCCTGTCGAATGTTTTGATGGTAATAGACATCATTTACATCAGAGTTGGGTGTATGTAGTACGAGTAGGTATGCACTTGAGGTACAGTTGATTTGTACTTCAAGTAGACAAAGCTTTCGAAAGTTTTGATGGTAAAACACATCAATATTCATCAAAGTGAGGTGTATGTAAGTTGCATTGGTCTGTATTTGAGGTACAGTTGATGTGTACTTCAGGTAGACAAAGCCTGTCGAACGCTTTAATGGTAATACACATCAATATTTATCAATGTTGTGTGTATGTAAGTTGCATTGGTCTTTACTTAAGGTACATTTGATGCGTACTTCAAGCAGACAAAGCCTGTCAATAGTTTTGATGGTAAAACACATCAATATTCATCAAAGTGAGGTGTATGTAAATTGAATTGGTCTGCATTTGAGGTACAGTTGATGTGTACCTCAGGTAGACAAAGCCTGCCGAAAGTTTTGATGGTAATACACATCAAAAGTCATCAGAGTTGGGTGTATGTAACTTGCATTGGTCTGTACTTGAGGTACAGTTGATGCATGCCTGAAGTAGACAAAACCTGTTGAATGTTTTGATGGTAAAACACATCAATGTTCATCAAAGTGAGGTGTATGTAAGTTGCATTGGTCTGTACCTGAGGTACAGTTGATGTGTACTTCAAGTAGACAAAGTTTTCGAAAGTTTGGTGGTAATACACATCAGTATTCATCAAAGGGAGGTGTATGTAGATGGAATTGGTCTATACGTGAGGTACAGTTGATTTGTACCACCAGTAGACAAAGCCTGTTGAACGTTTTGACGGTAATACACATCACTATACATCAAAGTTGGTTGTAAATACATGGAATAGGTCTGCCCTTGAGGTACAGTTGATTTGTACTTCAAGCAGACAAAGCTTTTGAAAGTTTTGATGGTAATACACATCAATATTCATCAAAGTGAGGTGTATGTAGATTGAATAGGTCTGTATTTGAGGTACAGTTGATATGTACCTCTGGTAGACAAAGCCTGTCGAAAGTTTTGATTGTTATACACATCAATATTCATCAGAGTTGGGTGTATGTAAGTTGCATTGGTCTGTACTTGAGGCACAGTTGATGCATACCTGAAGTAGACTTAGCCTGTTAAAAGTTTTGATTTGAATCTCATCAATACTCATGAGAGTTGGGTGTATCTAAGTTGCATTGATCTGCACTTGAGGTACAGTTGATGCGTACCTGTAGACAAAGCCTGTTGAATGTTTTGATTGTAATACACATAAATGTTCATCAAAGTGAGATGTATGTAAGTTCAATTGGTCTGTACCTGAGGTACAGTTGATGTGTACCTCAAGAAGACAAAGCTTTCGAAAGTTTAATGGTAATACACATCAATATTCATCAAAGTGAAGTGTATGCAGATTGAATTGGTCTGTATTTGAGGTACAGTTGATGTGTACCTCGGGTAGACAAAGCCTTTCCAAAGTTTTGATAGTAATACACATCAATAATCATCAGAGTTGTGTGTATATAAGTTGCATTGCTCTGTACTTGAAGTACAGTTGATGCGCACCTGAAGTAGACTTAGCCTGTTGAATGTTTTGATGGTAATACACATCAATGTTCATCAAAGTGAGGTGTATGTAAGTTGCATTGGTCTGTACTTGAGGTACAGTTGATGCGTGCCTGAAGTAGACAAAGCCTGTTGAATGTTTTGATGGTAAAACACATCAATGTTCATCAAAGTGAGGTGTATGTAAGTTGCTTTTGTCTGTACCTGAGGTACAGTTGATGTGTACTTCAAGTAGACAAAGTTTTCGAAGGTTTTGATGGTAATACACATCACTATACATCAAGTATATATTACAAGTTGGTTGTAAAAACATGGAATACGTCTGCCCTTGAGGTACAGTTGATTTGTACTTCAAGCAGACAAAGCTTTCGAAAGTTTTGATGGTAATACACAAACATACTCAGCAGAGTTGGGTGTATGCAAGTTGCATTTTTCCTCACTTGAGATACAGTTGATTTGTACCTTAGGTAGATAAACCCTGTCGATAGTTTTGATGGTAAAACACGTCAACATTCATCAAAGTTGGGTGTATGTAATTTGAATTGGTCTGCACTTGAGGTACAGATGATGTGTACCTGAAGTAAACAAAGCTGTCGTAAGTTTGGTGGTAATACACATCAGTATTCATCAAAGGGAGGTGTATGTAGATGGAATTGGTCTATACGTGAGGTACAGTTGATTTGTACCACCAGTAGACAAAGCCTGTTGAACGTTTTGACGGTAATACACATCACTTTACATCAAAGTTGGTTGTAAATACATGGAATAGGTCTGCCCTTGAGGTACAGTTGATTTGTACTTCAAGCAGACGAAGCTTTTGAAAGTTTTGATGGTAATACACATCAATATTCATCAAAGTGAGGAGTATGTAGATTGAATTGGTCTGTATTTGAGGTACAGTTGATATGTACCTCAGGTAGACAAAGCCTGTCGAAAGTTTTGATTGTAATACACTGTAACAAACTCCATTTATTTATTTATATATATCTATTTCACTTAGGACTATATTTTATGTTAGGGCTTATTTTCGTTAACACCGGACTATATAGTCAAGCAGACCTTTCATGTGTATCACGTGATTAGGCACCTATTGAAATTTCACAGGTGAGTTTGAAATCAGTCGACACATGGCCATTGAATAAAGCACACGCTTGTGCGGAGTCTAGAGTTGGTAAAAGTAGCAGTTGGGTATTATAATTGTCAGTTTAGGACATGGATATCCCAAGGCTTATTATTACAACACTCAGGTAAGACATTTTTACTTATTTATATCTTTCGTTGAGGTCTATTTTGCCGTCGAGATGATATTTCTTACTCGCGGTCCCAAATGTCGGAAAATTGCTGTATCATGCAAATGTATAGATAAAGTAAGTAATTTTTGGGTTCAATATTTATTTTGCAGGGGTTTTTAGGCCCGGTTTTGGTGTGCGTACAGCACGTAGTAAATACCGTCGACTGGTCAGTGATATATGGTGTCGGAGATACAAAGGGTATTATTAGTAATATGGTTACAACTCGATGTTTGCTGATATCAATTACAACGCCTGGAGTCGGTGAAAATATCTGTTATAAATATACAAAGAAGTCCGTATAAATATATGTTAAACGAAT
This sequence comes from Mytilus californianus, assembly GCF_021869535.1. NCBI lineage: Eukaryota > Metazoa > Mollusca > Bivalvia > Mytilida > Mytilidae > Mytilus > Mytilus californianus. The sequence continues at coordinate 50,692,240 of NW_026262745.1, read as the reverse complement.
CGAGCAGTCCGTGCAGTATCATGCAGTTTCAAGTCGTCATTGCTCATTGAAGTTATCATTGCAGTAAAAGTATAAAATCTAGTGTTCTTTTCATCAATTTAGAATCAACCAAAAATGTGTGAAAATAGTTATTTTCTGTCCGTTTTATATTAAAAGAAATTCAAGGGGAACAACCCAAAGTTATTCTACAGTACGTGCAACGTTCAAACTTTACCGGGAAGTGTGCAGAGTGGATGGAGGTGTGCGGACTGTAATTGTTTAATTTCATTTTGTTTATTTCATAACATCATATTTAGTTCTGTTTTGTGTGTGTTTATTTAGTTACATTTGCATGTATTCATTTCATTATTTCATTTATGTTGAATTTACTTTACTTTTGTTTTGTTTATTAAATTTATATTTAAATTTAGTTTTGTATAACATTGGCCACTTGACAATCCAAAGAACTTAATTCTTTACAATGGTGGCAGCGGTGGGATTGTCACTGTGCCAATTGTTATATTAGGAACATTGTCAAACATACAAGAGGGAACATTTTTGTTGAACATTTTATTTGAATTTTGTGATTATTATTTTTGTTATCATTTACATTTTCTTTGATTTATTATTATTTGTATTGTGCAGCATGACAAGTGGATTACCCGCTTGGGTTGCAGATTTACTAGAGAAGGGAGAGAAGGTGGAGACATGTTTGGAACTGTTAAGAAACATGCAGGCTACAGAGAGGGAAGAGCGAGCGGCAGAGAGAGAGATGAGAAAGGTAGAGATGGAAAGAGAGGTACGATTAAAAGAGTTAGAGCTTAGGGACAAAGAGCTGACACAGGGGGTAGTGCAACCCCAGGGCAAGTCAAATTTGAAGTCAAAACTTCCCAAGTTTAAGGAAGGTGACGACCAGGATGTTTTTTTAAGGTCATTTGAGAAGTTAGTTGGTTTACATAAAATACCCAAGCCAGAGTGGGCCCTCAGATTAGTCCCTTTACTTTGTGGGAAAGCTTAAGAGGCATTTTCTAGATTGTCAGAAGAGGACAGTAGAGATTATGATAAAATTAAAACTGCTATCTTATCTAGATATGAGCTTACTGCCGAGGCATACAGAGAAAAGTTCAGAAGTGGTGGTCAATTTTCTGATGAGTCATTTAAGGAATTTGCAGTAAGACTGGTAGGGTTTCTTAGGCATTGGAAAGAGCGTGAAGCGATAGGCACTGATTTTGATAAATTTGTTGATTTAGTTACTAGAGAACAGTTGATGGTAAGTTGTAGTAAAGAGCTGAAACTTTGGATCAAGGAACAAAAACCAAAAACGGTCGACGAATTGGTAGATAAAGCAGAGGCGTTTCAACAAGCTCACAAGAGTGAACAGGTAAGTTCCAAACAACATTCAGATTATACAGAGCAGTCTAAACATCAAGGTAAGAATTCCCAAAAGAAACCAAACACAGAGACTAGGACTTGTTTTATTTGTAAAAACATAGGCCATATAGCAACAAATTGTCCTGCAAGGACAAACCGATCAACAGGGGAAACGTTTAGGACAGGTAAGTTTGGTTTGTGCATACAGGCTCAGCAGGACCATAAAGTGGATGATTATATTAGTGGCGTGACTGTTAAATTGCCTGGAGTTTCATGCAATGGCAACAAGGTACAGGTACATGGACTTGATATAGTTGAAGGTGAGATTAACAGTGACAAAGTCTCTGTTTTGAGAGATACAGGTTGTTCTACTGTGTTTGTTCATAGCAGGTTTACTAATGCAGATTTCTTAACAGGTCAGACTAGAGATATTTGCTTAGCAGACGGTACGGTGAAGCAGTGTCAAGAGGTGTACATTAATGTTTCTACTCCTTATATTTCAGGGGGTATTATTGCATTGATTTTAGATACACCGTTCGCAGATCTTATAGTTGGAAACTATGTGAACACATCAGTACCACATAGTATGGATGAAGTACATGTGACACGAGGTGAAGATATTTTTGTTTCAGATGATGCTGTCCCTTGTCATGCAATTGAGACTAGATCTCAAAGGAAGAAGCAAGATGTAGAAGATAGGATGATAGACAGGACAGCAGTTCCGCGTAGTTGCGATACACCTATATCTCATTTTATAGATTTTTCAGAGATTACTAGTGAATTTAAGATTTGTGACTGGAAGCAGCTTATAGAGTTACAGAAGACAGATGAGGCCTTGAATAAGGTACGATCATATGTAGGTGAAGACCATCAAAATCATGAATCGTATTTTATGTATTATTCAGATTTACTTTATAGAGTGTATACGAAGCCAAGCGGAGAAGTTATCCATCAGATTGTATTACCACGACAGCTGAGAGAGACTGTTCTTTCATTGGGACACGACATACCATTAGCAGGTCATCTGGGGAACAAGAAGACAAGAGACAGAATCATGCAACACTTTTTTTGGCCAGGTATTTTAATGATATTGCAGAGTACTGCAGGTCTTGTCCTGATTGTCAGATAGGTACATCTAAAGGTAGAGTACCAAGAGCTCCATTGATAAGCATACCACCTATTGATGAGCCATTCCAGCGCATTGCTCTTAATTTTATTGGCCCTTTACCTATGACTGATAGCAAGAACCGCTATGCTTTAGTTTGCGTTGATTACGCCACTAAATATCCAGAGGCGATTCCTTTGAAAGAACAGGAAGCTGGTACAGTTGCAAATGCTCTTATAAGTTTATTTTCTAGGGTTGGCATACCAAAGGAGCTGTTAACAGACCAAGGCAGTAACTTTATGTCAGAACTGATGGTTGAGGTATGTAGACTATTACAAATAAGTAAGTTACGTACTAGTCCTTATCATGCAATGTGTAATGGACTTTGTGAAAAGTTCAATGGCGTTTTGAAGAAAATGCTGAAAGCATATGCACGATTAAAGCCACAAACATGGGATGAATATATCCCCTACTTATTTTTTGCATACAGAGAGGTGCCAAATGAGAGCACTGGTTTTTCACCATTTGAATTGTTATACGGTCGACACATTAGAGGTCCTCTTGCAGTACTTAAAGAGGAATGGGAAGAGCCAAGTACATGTCAAAACTCTGTATTGAGTTACTTGTTAGAAACAAGAGAAAAGATGAGAACAATGGCTGAGTATGCAAATGAAAATGAAAAGAAAGCAAAACAGAGACAAAAATTGTACTATGACCGAAAATCTAGAGATAGAAAGTTAGAAGTTGGCCAGAAGGTGCTAATATTACTACCTACACATACATCAAAACTGATAGCAAGTTGGAAAGGACCGTTTGTAGTAACTGACAAAGTTAGTCCTGTTGACTATAAAATTAGGGTCAGAGGAAAGGACAAAGTATTTCATGTGAATATGTTGAAGTTATGGCATGAAAGGGTAGATACTAATATTGATAATAGTGTTCCAACAGATATTGCTGCGTGCTTAAATTTAATTTCAGGTCTAAGCACAGATGACAGTACAGATGATAATGAGATGTCTACAGCTATTACTCCTGTGTTGAAAAGAAAAGAAAGTGCAGATGACGTCAAAATATCACCAGAGTTAACAGACGAAGAAAACCAACAGTTAAAAGAACTACTGAATGAATACGATGACATCTTTAGTGACGTACCTAAGGTAACAAATATTATAGAACATAGAGTAGTTACAAAGACAGATGAACCGATATACAAGCGTTCATATCCGTTACCATACGCACTCAGAGATAAAGTCAAACAAGAGATTGATGATATGTTAGATGCCGGTATAGTTGAGCCGTCTGATAGTCCATATGCATTTCCGATAGTACTTATTAAGAAAAAAGACAACACACTTCGTTTTTGTGTCGATTATCGAGATTTAAACAAACAGACAATTTTCGACCCGATTTTAATGCCGAGAATGGACGAAGTATTGAATAAAGTCAGCAGAGCAAAGTATATAAGTAAAATATCAACTAACTTCTGTCCAACAGAATCCAGATCGGCTAGTGACATTGCTTTTAACTGTTTAAAAGGGAAATCAATGTTTATTTTTTTCTGTTATGTAATTAGCTACGTCCTTTAACTCTTCATTAAGAGGAGGGATAGAGCTACAAATGTTTAGCAATTCTTCGGGACTCCTAGTCGAATCATCCCAACGAAGATGAAGTCGATCCAATATATACGGTTTCCAAGTACTTGTGTCACGAGGAATAGGTTTCGACTCCTTAGATTTATTACTCGTCGTGCTTAGATTCGAATCAACTGCCCAGTCTTCGTCAGAATCATCATGTCGTCGTTTTTTGCCTTTGCTTCGAAGAGTCTGAGAGATGTCCGACGCCATACTGGTAAATAAAATAAAATACAGATCAAGTACGGACTAAGGTGATACTAAGACCTGAAGACGACCCTGATCTGTGTAGATTTATTCTATTTTTTTTACGGAAGTTTTTATTAAATTTAAATTTTCTGAAAGAAAACCTATTCTATCGAGATGTTTCTTTCTGTATTTTTTAAAATAATAAAACTCGGAGTCACAAAAGTCAGTTTATTCAAAATTAAAATAACCTAAGTTTCTTAATTTTTTAATGAATTTCTTTGAATCTGGGAACAAAACTATCAAACGAAACCCAGTTTGAAAGTTTTTAAAAATCTGCGCAAATGAATATTTCATTGAAAAAAAATCAAAAAAACTATTTTTGGTGCCAATTAGGTAGTTGAAGGACCAATAAAAATCTTAAGTTCAATAAAAACAAACAACACGGCCAAATTCCATTTGATTAGGACAGTAAGACAGATTCAAATGAAACACTGAAATAAAGTGTACAAATAATATACTGTTAAAAGGTAAGATCATGTAACATGACAACCTATTCACAACAACAGAGACAAAACAAGATTTTTATAGTGTACTGTTTTATTAAATCATATTTTTTAAATAATATTTTTAAATGCATTTGTTATATGTATCAATTCAAGAACTATCGAGGAAATGAAGAATTTCTAACTTTTTCAACTACAATTGCTAAAAGATTTTTTTGCAATATTGCTGCAAATATTACAGCTTTTGATTTCAGTCCTGCAAATATTTGCTTCAATATTGCAGCATTGTATATTTGCAAGAAAACTAATTTGCACATGAATAAATTAATATTTGCAGCAATATTGCCACAAATACATTGTACTTATAGCAACGTTGCAGCAGATATATGCAAGATGACTAATAACTCTTTCATAATGGGTTTGTACTCTGAATTCATATTTTGAACTTTTGTTGATTTAAATGCATGAAAAGAAAATTCTAAAATATCAAATAAATAAATGAACATTTATTACATTTTAGTCATGCAAAGGATATATTTCTTAGAGTAATGAAGCCATTTTAGTAACAAGCCACTTTGACATTTTGTTTTCATAACAATTATTTGATAAATGTTTATATTATTAAATTAATTTAAATTAAAAAGTTGCTTAATATATAATAGTTCAAGAAAAAACAAAAATATTATTTTTAAATTAGAATTTTCTGGTTTTTTAAGAAAAATAATCTCAAAAATGAATTGTGACTTTTTGTCCTGTGACTTTTTTTCCGTGACTTTTGTCTGTGACTTAATTTTTGTCCTGTTACTTTCTGTCCTACATTAAAAACCTTCTATATACACTCTGAGCCGGACTATTCCCAGGTAAACTGTACATCCGTCACAGCGGACCGTGACATAAACTCAAAATATCATTTTTTTTTTAAACGATAAAAAATTTAATTACCTTGTTAAAATAGTCCAATAGTCTAAAAATAACTAATGTCATCACGTGAGGTTCCATACATTAAATCATAGTAAATTGTTAAAATTTAAACCTTGTCAAGGACCCAAGTTATTGACTCTTATTGCCTAATAACTCGGTCCAAAACAAATTGGAAACACAAATTCTAACGGAACTAGAAACACAACGTCAAATAACGCGAGGGTACCAAAATTGCACATATTTTGACAATTTTTTTACCTAGGTTTTTTTATGATCCTGACAAAAGTTTCCATTCTGTATTTATTTTGTAAACGTATCCACTATAAAATAACACTAATTTGATTTTGAATAAATATTGTAATTATAGTAACATGGGCTTGAATCAACCTCCAAACGATATATAATTCTTTAATGAGATGAGAAAATCAGTATATGCATAAATTTCAACCAAGTGTATTATGAGGTTAAAACTGTCTTCAAGTGGTTATGTAAAAATAATGAGATGTGATAGGACTGTTTGTGAGACCATATATATATATAGTGTCTATCTATCTTACTGTGAAATACATTTTTGACTTTTCGGATCGTCCGGCTAAAAAATAATCGACCATAACTTCAAATTATCTTCCACTGCAGTGGCGGATCCAGAACTTTTCATAAAGAGGGGGGCATTGACTGACCTGAAGGGGGCGCTCCAGTCATTGTTCAGTGATTCCCTATTTAACCAACAAAATTTTCCCCTCAAAAGGGGGGGCCTGGCTCCGCCTATGCACTGTATCGCATTACTTATGGGTTTTTTTCAATTTTCGCTATAGGGTCTTATCATACAATACATCGCGGGGAGAAAGTCAAATTTAACCAGATATTCACGAAATATTTTTTAATTCAGAAGGATAAAAGGATAAATGGATAAGAATATAGCTCGTTCGTTTAAGGGGGGGGGGGGGGGGGGAGGGGGGTCCAAACAAAACGAAAACTTATTTTGGAACTTGTGCAAACTAAAAGTTTATTATATTGGGTTGTCGGCCTTGAAGTTCTCTTCAACAAACAGCTTTTTTTTTAAGCCAGCAGTTAACAGTCATTTATATAAACAAATGTTTAAACAACAAAATCAGCTTATTTTAGGGAAATGAACTGACTATTTATCAAGCTTCTTGTTTTCTCTCTCTAATTGCAAATGTCATCCATAAAAATAACACCGATGTGTGTCAAATAGTATTATGTATAGATAATGCACTGTAGCTAATGCCATACAGGTCTGTTCCCGTTGAAAAATTGTAAATTAAATACAATGAATTTCAACTCATCTACCTCAGGTTTCAACGGGGTCCTTTGGCCTCATTAAACAAATAGAACGATTCCACTGCACCATTGAGAGTGAAAAGAACGAATTTTAGATGAAAAAGAGAAAATAATTTTATTCTCTTTCTCCTACTTCACTTGAATGCATTATGATAATATAAAAAAAAAGTTTGCATGTTTGGTAAGGACAAGCTTATATACATTCTGGACTAGCCGACATGATGAAGGATTGGCCTAGTCCCTCCAATGTTTTAAAGGCGCTTCAGTACGTCGTTTTTGAGATTGACCAACTACTATGGCGATTTATTCCAAGTTAAGCCGATATTGCTGATACATCATATTGTCTAGTACCTAAAGGATAAAGTATAAAAGGTTTAAGAACAGCTTAAGGATTCAGTCACAACGACTTTATTGAATGGAATGAAAATCGGACATTAAGAACGCAAAATCAAACAAAAGGAATGTGCCGCCACTTACAGCTGTTATCTTAATGCTAGCAAGTTGAAGGTTTGGTTTGTTTGCTTGCTTGCTTTGTTTGTTTGTATTAGTGTTTGCTCAATAGATATAGGAAGATGTGGTATGCGTGCCATTAAGACAACTCTCCATCCAAGTCACAATTTATAAAAGTTAACCATTATAGGTAAAGGTACGATCTTCAACACGGAGCCTTGGCTCACACCGAAACAGCAAGCTAAATAGGGCCCTAAAAATACAGGTGTATAAAGTGTCCTACATCTATGATACATCTACCAGGATACCTACAGTATATAATGTGTCCTACACCTATGATACATCTACCAGGATACCTACAGTACATAATGTGTCCTACATCTAATATATCTACCAGGATACCTACAGTATATAATGCGTCCTGCACCTATGATACATCTACCAGGGTATCTACAGTATATTATAATGTGTCATACAACTAACATAAATCTACCAGGGTATATACGGTATATAATGTGTCCTACAACTATGATAAATCTACCAAGATACATACAGTATATAATGTGTCCTACATGTATGATACATCTACCAGGATACAAACAGTATATAATGTGTCCTACATCTATGATACATCTACCAGGATACCTACAGTACATAATGTGTCCTACATCTGATATATCTACCAGGATACCTACAGTATATAATGTGTCCTACATCTGATATATCTACCAGGATACCTACAGTATATAATGTGTCCTGCACCTATGATACATCTACCAGGGTATCTACAGTATATTATAATGTGTCATACAACTAAGATAAATCTACCAGGGTATATACGGTATATAATGTGTCCTACAACTAAGATAAATCTACCAGGGTATATACGGTATATAATGTGTCCTACAACTATGATAAATCTACCCGGATACATACAGTATATAAAGTGTCCTACATGTATGATACATCTACCAGGATACAAACAGTATATAATGTGTCCTACATCTATGAAACATCTACCAGGATACATACAGTATATAATGTGTCCTACACCTATGATACATCTGCCAGGATACCTACAGTATATTTTAATGTTTCTTACAACTATGGTGCATCTACCAGGATACGTACAGTATATAATGTGTCCTTCACCTATGATACATCTACCAGGGTACATACAGTATATAATGTGTCCTACACCTATGATACATCTACCAGGGTATCTACGGTATATTATGTGTCCTAGATCTATGATAAATCTACCAGGATACCTACAGTATATAATGTGTCCTACACCTATGATAAATCTACCAGGATACCTATGGTATATAATGTGTCCTACATCTATGATACATTTACCAGGATACATACAGTTTATAATGTGTTCTACACCTATGATAAATCTACCAGGATACCTATGGTATATAATGTGTCCTACAACTATGAAACGCATCTACCAGGGTACATACAGTATATAATGTATCCTACACATATGAAACATTTACCAAGGTGCCTACAATATATAATGTGTCCTACACCTATAAAACATTTACCAAGGTGCCTACAATATATAATGTGTCCTACAACTATGATACAACTACCAGGGTACCTTCAGTATATAATGTGTCCTACACCTACGATACATCTACCAGGGTATCTACGGTATATAATGTGTCTTACAACTATGATACATTTACCAGGGTACCTACAGTATATAATGTGTCCTACACCTACGATACATCTACCAGGGTATCTACGGTATATAATGTGTCTTACAACTATGATACATTTACCAGGGTATCTACAGTATTTAATGTGTCCTACAACTATGATAAATCTACCAGGGCATCTACGGTATATAATGTGTCCTGCACCTATGATACATCTACCAGGGTATCTACAGTATATTATAATGTGTTCTACAACTAAGATAAATCTACCAGGGTATATACGGTATATAATGTGTCCTACAACTATGATAAATCTACAAGGGCATCTACGGTATATAATATGTCTTACACCTATGATACATCTTCCAGGGTATCTACGGTATATTATGTGTCCTACAACTATTAGAACAGACTCTACAGGCGAAAGGACTCAGGCGAACATGTATCAGGGCGAACGAACCCGATACCAATTAATGTTAACGTCAAGTAGACACAGCCTGTCGAAAAGTTTTATTGTAATTTCTATGATAGAAAAAGAGGATAAAATTGCTGTTAGTTTAATGAAAAAAATTAATCTATGTGTTTTGCCAACTGTTTAACAACAAAATTTAAAACTGGTTTCATAAAACCATGAGTAAGTCTGCTTCCCTCTTGTAGGTCTCCAATATTTTCTAATACGTCAACAGCTTTAAGTAAAATTCATTCCATTCAGTGGTTCTCTTAAAGAAGACATTTGTATGTATTTCCCGTGGGGTCCTATGTTAAACTAAGTCCCCCACTGGCGACCATCTTGGATGATGGATCGGCTACAAAGTAAGAACACTTGGTCAGTACTTCATAAGGAACATTCATGCTATGTTTGGTTTCATTCCATTCAGTGTTTTTTTTAAAAGAAGACATTTGAATGTATTTGCCATAGGGTCCTATGTTAATCTAAGTCCCCCGCTGGCGGCCATCTTGGATGATGGATCGGCTACAAAGTAACAACACTTAGTCAGCACTACATAAGGAACATTCATGCTATGTTTAGATTCATTTCATTCAGTGGTTCTCTAAAAGAAGACATTTGCATGTATTTGCCATAGGGTCCTATGTTAAAATAAGTGCCCCGCTGGCGGCCATCTTGGATGATGGATCGGCTACAAAGTAACAACACTTGATCAGCATCTCATAAGTAACATTCATGCTGTTTGGTTTCATTCCATTCAGTGGTTCTCTATAAGAAGACATTTGTATGTATTTCTCATAGGGTCCTATGTTAAAATAAGTCCCCCGCTGGCGGCCATCTTGGATGATGGATCAGCTCCAAAGTAACAACACTTGGTCAGCACCACATATGGAACATTCATGCTATGTTTTGTTTCATTCCATTCAGTGGTTCTCTAAAAGAAGACATTTGTATGTATATCTCATAGGGTCCTATGTTAAACTAATTCCCCCGCTGGCGACCATCTGGGATGATGGATCGGCTACAAAGTAACAAAACTTGGTCAGCACCTCATATGGATCATTCATGCCATGTTTGGTTCCATTCCATTCAGTGGTTCTCTAGAAGAAGTTTAAAATGTAAAAAGTTAACGGCGACGACGACGGACGACAGACGCCAAGTGATGAGAATAGCTCACTTTGCCCTTTGTGCCAGGTGGGCTAAAAATTCAACTTTTTTTTCAAGTAGTCACTGAACCACGAACATTAAGTCAAGGACAATGGGCATGTGACAGACGGAAACTTCGTAACATAAGGCTTCTGTATAGAAAGTATGAAGCATCCGGCTCTTCCACGTTCTAAAATATAAAGCTTTTAAGAAGTTAGCTAATGCCGCCTCCGTCGTAGCCGCCTCGACAAAAATGAGAAATTTAATTCTCAAAGTATGGTCTGATACCCCAAATCAACAACAAGATTAGATTCAGTATACAAACAAAATGCATAAACATTTGATCTTCGATGTAATCAAACAAAGTTTAATTTTAGACCCTTCAAACCTTAATATGTACTAATTTCAAAACAGGATCCAAAATCCAAAATCTAAATACACAATGAGATTCAGCATATCATATAGCCGAAATTATTCAGTTTTTGATAAAATCAAACAAAGTTTTTTTTTAGAAACTTATAGATTAATTTCTTTTCAGGAAAAAAGTACAATTTCAGAGAGTTTCATAAACTTTAACACAAATTATCGCCTGGAAACCAAAAACTCCTTTAGGACTGAACTCCTTGTTTCTGCAATGAGATTTATTTGTTTATCTTGTCTTATATTTTTTATCTGTTTTGGAAATAATCGTCCTTTAAAATAAATAACTGCTCTTAGAAGTTTTCTGACAGTTTTTTTGTGAATGGACAGTTGGTACATCTCAAGATTTTGAACTCATGTCTCATTTCAGATTGTGGTCACTTTATTTGTAAATTCATTTCTAATTCATTTAGTGTTGTAGCAAATACATATTGTACATAATTCAATAAAATAAATAAACAAAAGATTCCATGAACAATAATGCCTAACAGCAGACAAAATACCATGTTTTAAAAGTTATTTATGATGTAACAAAATAAAAGATTAACACTGAATCAATCTACAAGCATCCAACCCTCGTGAATACTAAGGTGTGCAACCATAAAAACTTTCAAAATGCTATGTCTACTCGATGTACACTGTAGTACACCACACTGTAAAAATATTATTGAGAAAGCGCAGGTGGGATTTTTTTAATTTCCATTTAATGTCTTAAAGAAATGCACTTCGAAATAACTGTGTTCTCCGGCCTATTAGTTGAAAGGACCCGAGGTAACCAGCGTCAATATATGTGTTTGGTGACAAAAAGTAACCAAAGTGAATGTTTGTGTTATGTGAGCATTATTGTAAGGTGACCAGAGGTCAACATAGTGAATATATGTACAAGGTGATTAGAGGTTACCTAAGTCAATATATGAACAGCGGTTTAGGGTGACCAGAAGTAACCAACGTCAATATATGTGTTTGGTGACCAGAAGTAACCAAAGTGAATGATTGTGTTATGTAAATTTATTGTAAGGTGACCAGAGGTCAACATAATGACATTATGTACAAGGTGACCAGAGGTAACCTAAGTCAATATATGAACAGCGATGTAGGGTGACCAGAGGTAACCAACGTCAATATATGTGTTTGGTGACCAGAAGTAACCAAAGTGAATGATTGTGTAATGTGAGTATTATGTTAAGGTGACCAGTGGTCAACATAGTGAATATATGTACAAGGTGACCAGAGGTTACCAAATTAAATGAGTGTGTAATGTGACCAGAGCATCATTGTAACTAGACCAGAGGTAAACATGGTCAATATGTGTCCAAGGTGAGCAGAGGTAACCTAGGTCAACATATGAAGAGCGGTGTAAGGTAACCAGAGGTAACCATAGTCAATATTAGTCTGGGAACACAGTTATCGTCCCTTGATTTTCGTTGTCTACGAATATAGTCCCTAGTGTGAACAGTGTGCTACTTGCTATTTTTTTATACCCTTTCCAAATTCATTTCTTCATGTTTATGCCCCAAAAGGCAAGTAGGGGGATGAAACTACACTGTAAAAAAATTTGGGTCATGGATTTTAAAGTAAAGATATCACTTCTTTCGTTATAACAACGTTGACACTTTTGTGAATTTAGGACGAACAGACTCTACAGGCGAAAGGACTCAGGCGAACATGTATCAGGGCGAACGAACCTGATACCAATTAATGTTAACGTCAAGTAGACACAGCCTGTCGAAAAGTTTTATTGTAATTTTTATAAAATTGCTGTTTGTTTAATGGTAACCAGATGCAAGGCAAAGCTTTATACGACCGCAGAGGTCGAACCCCGAACAGTTTGGGCAAGTATGGACACAACATTCAAGCTTGATACAGTTCTGAATTTGGATTGTAATTAAATAGTTGACACAGCATAGGTTTCTGACACAGAATGAATGTGGTCTAATGAACTTAAACATTTGTTTTTGCGTTTGAGCAAATCACTATGCTGTTGAATATTGATCCCCTCAAAGAAAAAAATTGAAGAAATTTTCTTTTTAATTTCTGAAATCTGAAATGAGAAAAATTGTCCCCCCCCCCCCCCAATTCTTATTTACCCACCCCCACCCCCAATTTTTTCACCTCCCCCTTTCCCTTGTTCCAAAAATAATCTCCATTCAAATTTCTAATGGAGTTTGCAACAATAACTACTCATTTAAATATATCATAACATATTGAAATATAAAATGACATACAGTCATGGTTAAAATTAATATTAATTAATAGTAACTTCTAAAAAAAGATTACAGCTAATCATCTCAAGACAATATCATTCCTTAATACATAATTTGCAAGCAGTGTAATCAAACATATATATAACAGTATTCTTTAAATGGAATTGGATTACCTCCCTTACACTGCTTTTAAATTGTCTAAATTGTCCTTTAACCAGAAAAACCCTTGTTTTTCCTTCTTTTTGCCCCTAATTGCTAAATGATTTTAAGCATAACCCCCCATAACCATTCCTTGGTAGTATGGAAACTTGTCGTACAATTTCAGAGAGATTTATTCACTTAAACACAAGTTATTGACTGGAAACTACAAAAATGCTTATTTGGGCCCCTTTTTGGCCCCAACTTTTTGAAACCCCCCTTGGAGCAAGAACCCCAAAATTCAATTCCAGCCTTTCCTTTGTAGAAAGAAACCTTGTAGTATAATTTTAGAGAGATCCATACACTTAAACACAAGTTATTGTCTGTAAACTAGAAAAATGCTTCTTTTTGGCCCTTTTTTGGCCCCTCATTCCTACATGTTCGGGGAAATTAACCCCAAACTCAATCCCAGGCTTTCCTTTGTTATATTGAACCTTGTAGTAAAATGTCAGAGAGGTCCATACAGTTACACACAAGTTATTGTGCGGAAACTAGAAAAATGCATGTTTTTGGGCCCTTTTTGGCCCTTAATTCCTAGACTATTTGCTCCATAACCCTTAAATTAAATCCCAACCTTCTACTTATGGTATTAAACATTGTGGTACAATTTCAGAGCAATTGAATTACTTATACACAAGTTATTGTCCTAAAATTAGATAAATGCTTGTTTTGGGCCCCTTTGGGCCCCTTATTCCTAAACCTTTGGGACCATAACCCCAAAATCAATCCCAACCTTCCTTTTGTGGTTATAAACATTGTGTTAAAATTATATTGATTTCTATTTACTTATATAAAAGTTATTATCCGGAAACCATCTGTCTTCGCACGGCGCTGACGACGACGACGACGACGTGATACCAATATACGACCCAAAAAAATTACTTTTGCGGTCGTATAAAAATTAATCTATGTGTTTTGCCAACTCTTTAACAACAAAAGTTAAAGCTGGTTTCATAAAACCATGAGTAAGTCTGCTTCCCTCTTCTAGGTCTCCAATATTTTCTAATACGTCAACAGCTTTAAGTAGAACATCTCTGAAAAAAAGAATAACTGATGTGTTAGTCTTTGTTAACACAGATATAAAAAGACTTATGTCTAGGGGATGGTGACGTATTGATAAAATGAAACAATCTGTTCATTAAGAACAAGTTTTAGACTAAACTACCAATGTGCCATTCGACTTTAGAGCAAATTACTGTGTCTGAAGTCGATTGGCACACTAATAGTATACATGCATATTTGAGTACAATATTGCATATTGGAATGCAAATGCAACAAGTAATCAACAACAAATGGAAAACTAACGATTAAGTATGGAAGGGGAATTATATGTCAATCTTGAAGGATTTCTTGTTGCCTTAAATTTCTTTTTTCACATAATTATGTTGTTTTTATTTAATTTAAATTTCTGTTATCTAATAATCGTCGAGAATATATTTTGGTTGTGGTGAAGTTAAACATTATCATTTTAATGGCAAAAGTTTACCCTGGCCCATAGCCATCTGAGCTAAAGCCGGCTATTCTTAATATATTTTCACTTCATCATGTTTCTACACAACCATATCCTGAATTAATCTGAAATTTGTCGGATTAAATATGAATGTTCATCCTATCTTTTGCACAGTTATTTTATTCAAGTAATTGCCAAACATGTATATCATAAAATATTCCAAAAATAACCTTGGCCTCTGAAAAGCAAATGGCTATTCCTTCATCATACTCGAAAATACATAATCTTTATTTTCTTGGCAGCTTTTAACTATTTTCATAGCATACTTTATGCAGCTTACATCTTTTTTATCTAGGATTATTACCAAAGAGGAGGGGCTTGTAAAATTTAATTGCTTACCGAACTTCATTAGCTTCTTTTCTTGATGAGCAAATTTTACTAAGCCTTGAAAAGATTTCGCTCTTTTCAACAATGTTGCTGAAATCATCAGCCAAGTCTTTTGCCTCTCCTTCTGTAAGGCCTGAAAATAAGCTTATAGAAGTCTTGATGTTCTTTCTTATAACAATTCCTGGTGGAATATTTGCCACTGATCTGCTCCTCTGGAAATAAAAAAATAGTACGTTTTCAAACACATTTTCATCCTTTTTAACATTTCTTACCAAAATAATTTCTTAGGGAAGATAATGAAATAAAGGATTGAACAATTGCTGATATACTCACAACAAAGCCAGGAATGACAAGTACCGTAGAGCTAATTGGGTAATAGTGAATTGATTAATAAATATAATCAATGAAGAAGAAAAAATATATCGAAACACTGTACATTTGGTGAAATTACAATATTTAGTTTCCACCTTTAAATTACCATTTGTTTTAACATGTTTCAATGATCCTATAAAGCAAAAAGAATTAATTTAAATGCTAGGCATTATCAAACTGGAAAGGAATTAATAATTTTATCAAATCTCATTATTCAAATATTGACTTTAAATGAGGAAATGCAACAACTTGAAGCGTCAAGGACGTTTTTCCTAGTAGGATTTAATCAAATGTCGTTACCTTTAACAACTGACAGACCATAGTCGATGAAAGGTTTTCAGGAGATCCAACTCGCCTTTTTACTTCCTCCTTACTAACGTCATAGAACTTCTTTTTTCCTGTTAGGCTTAGTCTACCAGGAACCATAACTGGCCAATCATTGCAGGAAGCTACAATTTGAAAACAATTGTTTACATTATATGCATTGCATCATTTTTATATCAAAATATATAATATACTTGGTTATATGAATTAAAATTTATACTTTAATGTATCTGTATACTTGACTGTGTAGCTCTACAATTCTTTCTGGTGAGCTAAGCTGACGACCATTTCAAACATTCAAATCAATCCAAAGCTTTATTTAAGGTTGGCATGTTACAAAACAATAACAAAATGTCTTTGAGCTTTCTTTAAGCCGACATTTTTTTTTCAGAAGGTGGTGTCAGGAATTCATGTGGATAGACAATTCATCATTGCATCATTCTGTATCTGTTCCAAGTACGGTTTATTCATTTTCAATTGTTAAAAACTAATTCTAACATTTTGTTGGTCAGAATATTTATTTCCATCTTGTCTTGGCAAGTAATTTAGAGTTGTAACCGTCCCAAACTATTCATTTCAAAATTCATCCTGCCCACTCCTATTATCAAATGGTTATGCTCTTATCACTGTCCTAGATATTGAAAACTAGCACTGCTTGGAGTGAAACATCAACACGAAAGGATTAGCGTGTATTTTCAGGGTAGAGTTTTCCAAAGGAGGCATTTCAGTTGCAACCCATAGTTATTAAATTATTCTATTTAAAATAGGGATGTATAACAAAATGTTAATTGTATATTTGGAAATACCACAGCTTGAATGAGAACATTCGGGGTTTTACCATCTCTTTCTGCTGGCGAAAGCTTTTGCTGGGCTTCTTTTGCAAGCTGCAACATTTCTTCCTCCCAGGAATCATAACATAACTTCGAATCTGCAATTATAAAAGAAAGTGTTTGCTTCATTCAGCTTGTCAATTTCTTTATTTATAATTCTCAATCCTACACACATTACATGCACAAGGTCTGTGCATTAGAAAAGGCTAAAGTGACGAATGAAAATAGCTTAAACTTACAAACGTTGATTTAGAAATAGAACGTACATCGTTATCAAATCAACAATTATCTCTGGTGCTCCTGAAATGTTATGATGTGTCACCAAGATGACTAGTGCAAAAAGAATAACAATGAATGCAATGACTATAACAAACTTTGGCACAGAAATACAGTTATATTTTTCCTGAAAGCACATGACGTAATGCAAAAACAATTATATGCTTTGTCCTGCCTCCCAAATTAATATATAAATATAAAATTCAATATCTGTGTTAGGTTTCCAGTGATTACAAAAGTAAATATTTGTCTTAGGTCAAGAGCAATTACAAAGTTCAACATCTATTTATGATGATAATTGGTAACGGAAAAGAAGAACCAGAGTTTACAGAAGTCAATATTTGAATATTACAATTTGCTTGACTTGACACAATTTCTGTGTATGATGACAGAGTACACTAGTGGAATTGAATATCTATATGAGATAACCACACAAAACCAAATGCAATGTCATTGTAAGGTGACCAGATGTAAACAAGAGTCAACAATTGCATGGCGTAGGTATTTGACCACAGAAAACCACAATAAACCACAATAATATCTGATGAAATAGAACAGAGGTTACAAATTGCAATGCCAGTGTAAGGTGACCTGAAGACACCAAAGTAAATATTTGTTTTAGGTCAAAAACAAAATTCAATATCTGTGTATGATTACAAATGGTAACGGAGAAGAGTGACCAGAGTTAACAGAAGTCATTATTTAATGGTGTATTTGTCCAGAATTCACTGAGGTTAATAAGGTGACCAGAGGTAGCAAAATTTAATATCTTTGTAAGGGGACCAAAGGTTACTACTTTAAATATCTGTGAAAGGTGACAAGGATATAACCTAATTAGATTTATGCTTTGGATGTAAGGTCACCATAGGTAACCATGATCAATACATTTTTAAAGTGACAAGAGTTAACAAATGTTTAGATTTGTGCAAAATGGCCAGGTGTAACCAAAGTCAATAAGGTGGTCAGAGGTAACCAAATTCAATATATGTGTAAGGTGACCATATGTAACCAAAGTAATTATTAGGTCAAGAGCAATTACCAAATTTAATGTCTATGTATGATGTCTAAAGGCTACATTTGCAATATCTGTGAAAGATGACCAAGGTAACCAACACTTATATATGCATAGCACGAGTATGTGACCATAAATAACCAAAGTAACTATCTGCTGAATGTGACCAAAGTGTAAATATTTCAATACCTGTGAAAGGTAAATATTTGTCTAAGGACACATATATATGCATGTGTAAGTAGACCAGAGGTTTCCAAACTTAATGTCTTGGTAATGTGACCAGAGGTAACCCAAGACTATTTCTGCAGGTGTTTTGCGACCAGATTCAACGAAAGTTAAATTTGTGTTAGCCAAAGGGTTCCACAGTGTATCACATACATGTAGTTAACAATCTTATCATCACCACCAGTCATTTTAAGGCCTATTTGAATTTAAAGGTAACTATTTTGTATTGGTTACCTAAGCTACACACAAGACCCATAACATATCCGTTTCATCTTGACCTCTTCTAGAAGTTCTACAACTAATCTCATTTAATGTTATCTTCATATCAACTGCAGCTGCACAAACAATATTTTAACTATCAACTATATTTACAAAAAACATATCAAGTAAATACCTACCACCTTCATCTTCATTTTCTGTAGTCTTCTGCAAAAGAAGAGAAAAAAATATTATGACCTAATTATGAAATCAATTTACTTATCAGAAAAAATCTTACGACCATAAATTTGAAGTGATTAAAAATATTTCGATAAACTAGTAACACATTTTTTATTGTAACATGCTCTTGGTGCAAGTACACAATGGTACCATTTCAAATTCTTTTTTCAGATTTGGTTTTGGCTATGATGATCATGGAAAACAATGTTTATTCTGTTAATTGTTATAAGTGTATTGAATACAATATTATAGTAATCTATATCCATTTTCAAGTCATGATGCATATCAAACCTGTTCTCTCTTTTGACTCTCTGATTGACTTTGACTTTCTACAATGGAATAAAAAAAACGTGAAACAGTTGCTTGTAAAAGCTGATATTTGGTTCAAGAGTTATAAATTCAAATCAATCAGAAAATTGAATGGTTTCAATTAAGTCATAACTGCCATTATATAAAAATCTTTCACAAAAACATCAGTTCAAATTAAATACAAATCGATCACCAAATATTGGTACTACATAAAAAAAATACCAGGAGCAGAGGCATACACATTCTGTCGCCATCATTACATATTTCAACAACAAATCAAATGAATACATACCAACTTCAACACACTTATCTTCAGCTCTCTGCAAAATAAAAGATAAAGCATTATAACCTAATTATGAAATCAAATCATCTATCAGAAACAATCGTCTAAGGATATATATGAACAGATCAAAAGATTTTGGTAAATAATCAGACATTACTCATTATAAAAAAAACTTTGACACTGGTTGCCATATGCATTCCAATTTGTTTTATTGTCATATGGTGATTACAATGATTTCTATTCTTGCTGAACCGCTGATGTATATCAAACCTGCTCTCCTATATTTTCTGTCTGTGGCTTTCTATGATTATCTGAAAATGAATAGTAATAAACGCATTAAACAGTTTCGTGTTACTTTTGGAAGAATAATCAAGTCCTAGCAATTCAATACAACCATAAAGAAAAATAAAAGTAGTTATTAATCAAGCTAAAGTAGCCATTTAATAAAAATCGGTTACTAAATATTGATATTACAAACAGAAATACTGCAGGCATAAGCATAACAATATTGTCGTCATTTATATATATCTAAAACATATGAAATGAATACATACCAGCTGCATTTTCTTTTTCGTCAGCTTTCTTCAATAAAAAAGATAAAATAATTATGAACTCATGATGTAATCAAATCATCTAGTATAAACTATTTTATAAGGATAATTCTGTTATAAAATTCTGACATTATTCATTGTAACATGTTTTGACACTTAATTCCACTTCAAATAATGTGTATGCTCAGACCTGCTTTGATTGCGATGATCATGGAAAATATAATTCATCGTAATGATTGTAATAGATATAATGAATTCTATATAACAATATTCTCTATTTTTGATGAACCAATGGAGTATATCATACCTGTGCTCCTCTCTTTTGTCTCTTTGAAGGTATTTCCTTTCCTACAAAAGAATTAGAAAAAAGATCATATAACAGTGTCTTGTTAATTCTGATATTTGTTACAAGTAATTTTAATTCAATGCAACCAGAAGAAATGTAACTGCATGTTTGTTTTATCATGACAAAGTAACAAGTTTCTAAACATATGTCACCAAATATCAAAAATGCAAAGAGATATAAGCTATGGTATCATATCATTATTCTGTTATAATCCTTTATAGTATATATTGAACAACAAAACAAATGGATACATACCACCTTTTTCATTCTTTTTTTCAGCTTTCTGTAAAATAAAAGATAAACAATAATATGGAATTTTATGAAATTAGTTCGTTTTTCGTAAAATATCTGATGAGTATGAATATAACGTTACTAAGTACATTTGATATACCAGAAAAACATTGTTTTGTTGAATGTAAAATGCTCTGTTTGCCAGCTCAATTTCAATTTTGCTGTCAGTTTTAATTTTTTTACTATGACGAACCTTGATTATACTAATCTTTCAGTTAAGTGGTGAATGTAATGTTCTAATAATATATATTTGTATTCTTGCTGAATCTATGATTTATGTCAAACCTGTTCTCCTGTATTTCCCTTCTGGGACTGTCCTTGATTACCTTAAAATATAAAAATAGAAGCATTAAACAGTTTCGTGTTACTATTGGAAGAGTAAACATGTCATAGCATTTCAATACAACCATAAAGAAAAATAATAGTAGTTATTAATCAAGCAAAAGTAGCCATTTAATGAAAATCGGTCACTAAATGTTGATATTATAAAAAGAAATACTGCAGGAATAAGCATATATTTAACTATATTGTCGTCATTATTATATATCTCAAAACAAATCAAATGAATACATACCAGCTTCATTTTGTTCAGCCTTCTGCAATATAAAAGATATGATACAAAACTTTTAGGAATTTTTTGTCCTCAATGGTCTTCAACTTAGTACTTTATTTGTTCTTGAACATTGTTTTATTTGAGCGTCACTGATGAGTCTTTTGTAGACGAAACGCGCGTCTAGATAAATATAGAATTGCAGTCTTGGTATCTATGATGAGTTCATTTATGATTATAACCTAATCATAAAATAAAATTACCTAGCAGAAACTATCTTATAATGAAAATTCTGGAATAATATTGTAGCATGTTTTGACACTGAATGCCACATTAAATTATGTGTATGCTCAACTCTGCTTTTGTTTACGATAATCATTGAAAATATCGTTCATCGTGTTAATTGTAATAAAAGTATGGAATTCTATATACATGTAACAATAGTATCTGTTCGTGCTGAACCAATAATGTATACCAAACCTTTACTCCTCTCTTTTGCCTCTTTGATGGTCTTTCCAATTCTACAAAAGAATAAAGAAAAAACATTAACAGTTGCTCATGAATGCAGATATTTGGGAAATGTCCTTTTAATTCAATACAACCAGAAAATATTAAACTATATATACATGTTAATATACAATTAGGAAATGTGGTATGGTTCACAATGAGACAACTATCCACCAAAGTTAAAATTATAGGCATTCATAAGGCCTTCAACAAAGAGAAAAACTGATACCGGATTGTCGACTTTAAAAGGCCCGATATAAAAATATGAAACAATTCAATTTAGAGGATTAGCGGCCTTATATAGAACAAAACATTTCACGAAAAACAAGCATGACAAACATAAAACAACGAGAACCAGTTGAAATTAACTGCATGCTTCTGACTGGAGACAGGCTAAAAAGAATGTACAAGGTGACCAGCAGTTACAAAATGGAATGTCGTTGTTTAGTAAGCAGAGGTTATCGAGTACAATCGTTGTGTATGGTGACTAGAGGTACACGTGTAACCAAATTCAATATATGCGTACTAACTTATAATCCTGGTACCTTTGATAACTATTTACACCACTGGGTCAATGCCACTTCTGGTGGACGTTTCGTCCCCGAGGGTATCACCAGCCCAGTAGTCGGCACTTCAGTGTTGACATGAATATCAATTATATGGTCATTTTTATAAATGTCCTGTTACAAAACTTTGAATTTTTCGATAACTAAGGATTTTCTTATCCCAGGAATAGATTACCTTAGCCGTATTTGGCACAACTTTTTTGGAATTTTGGGTCTTCAATGCTCTTTAACTTTGTACTTGTTTGGCTTTATAACTATTTTGATCTGAGCGTCACTGATGAGTCTTATGAAGACGAAACGCGCGTCTAGTGTACTAAATTATAATCCTGGTACCTTTGATAACTAATTACGATATGAAAAGATACCAATTTCAATATCAGTATATGTTGACCACAGATAACCAAATTCAAAATCAGTACTGTAACAATTTTATCACATGTGAAAGGTTGTCAGGGATATCCAAAAGAGGTATCCTGAAAGATGACATGTGTACACTTATATTAACTGCTCCAAGTAAAAACAAGAGTGAATATATGACCAAACCAGACATAATGAAAAAAAATATTTGTAGGTTAATGGTCAGGAGTAACAAATAGAAGTCAATACCTACTGTTACTATGGGTATTCGAAGTTCATTATATTGAAAGGTGACCACAGGAAGCCATGGTCTTCACAGTTCAGTGCCCTTGTGACGAGTGAAAAGAAAATATTCTATCTGATATAAGAAACATACAAATGTTTAACCTTAATTTGACCATGATCTGAAACATATATTCGTTAATCTGTTTAAAGGTAATTACCTGTACTCCTTTGTTTGATATCAGTCAACATAATCCTACAAAAATTAATAAAACAAAAATCAATCTTAACTCGAGGTAAGGAGCTAGTCTATGATTTTCACATATGGGGGCATCTGGTTAGTATGCAAACGTTTGGGTATACTTTTTTTTATTCAAATGAACTCCATCCTACATCTGCCTCTGAGCTATCTTAAGATTATCAATTACATGCACATGTAAGAAAATATAGAAAGTATTGGTAAAATATTCATTTCTTAAACCTGTTTTTGTATCTGGTTTTATTCTTTTGATTCTGTCATACAACAATAAATGAAAATTAGCCAGGTTCATGCATTTAAGAGTAAATGGTTTATTGAACAAGAGGCTCTCAAGAACCTGAATCGCTCACCTGTAATCGTTTTGCTTAAATCTTTCATCATTGATTATTTTTGCTTTTTTGCTTATATATCAATGAGTGGCTTAAAATGCAATTTAAATGTTCATTGGATCGGTTATATTTTCTTCAAAAGCAAATAAATGCATTTTACCCATACGTTCCATTTTAGCCATAGTGTCTAATGTTTCCTGACGTGCAAGGAAATAAAATACAAATGTTATACCCGATTCATTTGAGAAGATTTTTACCGTTAAAAACACATGTGTAAAATTGTCCTTAAATGGGCAATAACTCTCTAAGGGGTCATTTGACAATTTTAGTCATATTAAACTTGTTTGTAGGTCTTACTTTGCTGAATATTTTTTGCTATTTACAGTTTATCTTTATCTTCAATAATATTTAAGATAATAACCAAAATCTGCAAAATTTCCATTAAACAACCAATTAGTTCTTGACCTTTTCAACATTTTTTATCCGATATCAGATTTGCTCTAAATGCTTTAGTTTCTGATATATAATCCAAACACTGCATTTGACCCCTATGTTCTATTTTTAGCCATGGTGGCCATGTTTGTCGATGGATCAAAACTTCGGATACAATTCATTAACTAGATACCCAAAGAAACATTTAGTTAAGGTTTGAAGGTATTTGGCCCAGTAGTTTCAGATGAGAAGATTTTTGAAATAGTTTACGACGACAGACGACGACAGACGAACCCAAATACGACAGACGACGCCGACGACGACGATGACGACAGACGACGACCACGGACGACAAGTGATGGCATAAGCTCACATGGTGCCCAATCGGACCCCGGTGAGCTAAAAATGAAGCATTTCAAGATAGATTCACTTGCATAAATATGGGTTACCAGCACAAACCTAATATGTGAAGCAACTATATAATAGATATCTATGAAGAGCGTTTAACTATCTGACTAAAGTTAATGTAAATCACGTAAATAATCTGTTGTTTGTGTAGTAGTTGAACTTACAAATCATTCAAATCTTTCATTTACACGTGTTATAAGAAGCTAAATAGAGAGTACAATCATGTACTGTGTATTCGGAAATAACTGCGATGTTTTATCATTGCGAAAATGCGAAAAGGTTAAATTGTAATCGCAATAATTCAAAATCCAATTTTAGATTTATTATTATGAATGAAGCGAGTTTTTCTCAGTATCATAAAAAATAAACGCATTTCGGTCTAAAAATGACAAAATTGCAATAATAAATGCAGCAGCACACAATAATTTCTGAATTTATTACAATACTTTTGATTTATTCTATTTTTAGAACCACAATATTAACATGATTAATGAACAGAATAGCACTATTTTTAGAGGTTACCTGTACCAGGCTCCTTTCAGCGTAACAATTAACATTGTGAACAGTGGCGGATCCAGATGGGAGGGTCAGGGGTTTGAACCCCCCTTATTACGATCAATGCTTTTGAATGGGGACATATTGTTGGAATCCCCTTTATTCTGGGTTCGCCCCTAGTGCACATGTCATATTATAACCTGATATATAACGACTAAAACCCGAACATCACGTTTCATAAAATTAAACTTGTGTATTACAATGCAGCATACAAAAAGTATGATTTAGCCATACAAGTTTACCTGACTTCGCTGTCTTCTCGTTTCGATCCCTCATTTTTTCTCTTTTTGTATGGCATGCTGAAGTTCAATAACTCATGAATGTTGGAATAACCCGTATGCTATTTATAGATCTCTAGTATGTATTCTCAAAGTCACCATCCGATGCAGATGCAGGATTTTTTAAAAGTTGGGAGCCGGATCCCACATACTTAATACAATAACTAAAGAATAGAATAGAATATTTTTTTATTTCCCAAATTACAGGGCCCATAAAGGGCATAAAATCAGATACAATTGATTTACATAATTGGTAACAACAACAATAATAGTCACTTGAAAATATATATTTAGTATATTAGCATTGGTCAGAATCAGAGCCAAAAACCACATATATATTGTGAATAAAAGAATAAAATTACATTATATGCATTCATTCTCAAATCATTTACTTGACTTAGTGTCAATATGCATACCTGATCTCTTTAATTCAAAACAGTCACAAATATAACAGACCAGTTTTTCCATAAGAGTTACATTTTCTTGAGTCAAGAGCCATAAAAATTTAGAAGATTTATTTAAATTTTTAAAATTATAACAATTGTCAGATATGTATTGAAAAAAGTCTTCCCTTTGAGTATCATAAAGAGGACATTCTAACAAAAAATGAAGCTCATCTTCAACTTTACCAAGTGAGCAATTTGAACAAAGACGCTCAGATCTTTCTATATATTTTTACTAAATATGCAGCAATGGAGACAGGGCCCCTGACCACCTCCCCATCTCCTAAAACCTCTCCAGAACATCAATTGCAATATACATAATTTTTAAAGAAGATCTTCTGTTAAAAACTAGTGTTTCGGACCTATATATGTAATTAAAAGTACATTTTTGTTTGTTTTAAACAATTTTACAAATTCTAAAAAAAAATCATCGAAACCAGTGTTATACGTTGACCAAACATAAGGTACAAAAAAATAAAGGTAATACATCTGTTAGTTTTGCAGTAATTGATTATTTTTGAAGTCTCATTTATATATAAATAAGAAATAGCCATAAGTATGTTGGGTTATATATGAAATAATTCATAAATGAAATCGAATGCACAAACACATTTCAGTAAATTATTGCGAGTTCCTGTGATGTGCCCAACATATCCTATCATTTTTTTCCCTATGTCTGACTGTATTTTGTACAGACGATTCTCCAATTAGACAATGCTATATAAAACATAATTAAGAATTTTAAGATGTGCAAGGTATGAGTCATCATGCACATCACAATGACGTTGGTGTCCTGTATACCAGTATAGTATATTATATTGTTTGTATCTTTTTGTTGACGGTTTTCCATACGTTTCCGTTGTTCAGGTGCAAGAATGGTCGATCATCTAGATTAGGTTGCCCTTGGAAAAACGCGTACACAATATTTTCCCAAAAGGAGTAAAGCAATTTTTAAAAACATTTTTTTTTAAGTGTGGCAACATGTCAACATGTCATATTTGCTGTATTTGTATAAGTTTTTAATAATCAAATCTTAAATGTGTATTTATTTGCCCTTGTGAAAAACTAAATTTACCAATATCTGTCTAATAGACCACAATAAATAAAAATATAGCTTGACTATACATTAGACAGGTCTGTGCCGATGATTTGCCATTAATTCTGTATATAGTGTACGGAAGTCATCGGGGTCGTTTGACCTCCAAAAAATAAGAAACATAAAATTAATATGCTACTACGTTACACAACTCCATGAGTGTAAAACAGATGTCAATTTGGATTTCCCTACAGATGTACATGTATATGTATTAAACAAGTACCAAAAATGAAATAGCCAAAAATTAAATCGAATGCACAAACACATTTAAGTCAATTATTGCAAGTTCCTGTGATGTGCCCCACATATCCTATCATATTTTTTTTTCACTATGTCTGACGTTGCATTCACAAGGGACCAGTGTTATATATGGTGTACTACACCCGCCGACGTTACATTCACAAGGGACCAGTGTTATATATGGTGCACTACACCCGCCAACGTCACATTCACAAGGGACCAGTGTTATATATGGTGTACTACACCCTCCAACGTTTCCTTCACAAGGGACCAGTGTTATTTATGGTGTACTACAACCTCCAACGTTACTTTCACAAGGGACCAGTGTTATATATGGTGTACTACACCCGCCAACGTTACATTCACAAGGGACCAGTGTTATATATGGTGCACTACACCCGCCAACGTTACATTCACAAGGGACCAGTGTTATATATGGTGTACTACACCCTACAACGTTACATTCACCAGAGACATGTGTTATATATGGTGTACTACACCCTCCAACGTTACATTTAACAAGGGACCAGTGTTATATATGGTGTACTACACCCTCCAACGTTACATTCACAAGGGACCAGTGTTATAAATGGTGTACTACACCCTCCAACGTTACCTTCACAAGGGACCAGTGTTATATATGGTGTATTACATCCTCCAACGTTACATTCACAAGGGATCAGTGTTATATATGGTGTACACCCGCCAACATTACATTCACAAGGGACCTGTATTATATATGGTGTACCAAACCCTTATGTTACATTCACCAGAGACATGTGTTATATAAGGTGCACTACACCCTACCATGTTACATTCACCAGAGACATGTGTTATATAAGGTGCACTACACCCTACCATGTTACATTCACAAGGGACCTGTGCTATATACGGTGCACTTTACCGTCCAATGCTACATTCACAAAGGACCTGTTATAAATGATGTACTACACATGCAACGTTACATTCACCAGTGACCTGTGTTATATATGGTGTACTACACAATCCAACATCACATTCACAAGAGACCAGTGTTTTATATGGTGTACTACACCTCCTATGTTACATTTACCAGAGACATGTGTTATATATGGTTTACTACATCCTCCAACGTTACATGCACAAGGGACCAGTGTTATATATGGTGTACTACACCCTCCAACGTTACATTCACAAGGGACCAGTGTTATATATGGTGTACTACACCCTCCAATGTTTCTTTCACAAGGGACCAGTGTTATATATGGTGTACTACACCCTCCAACGTTACATTCACAAGGAACCAGTGTTATATATGGTGTACTACACCCGCCAACGTTACTTTCACAAGAGACCAGTGTTATATATGGTGTACTACACCCTCCAACGTTACATTCACAACGGACCAGTGTTATATATGGTGTACCAAACCCTCCAACGTTACATTCACAAGGGACCAGTGTTATATATGGTGCACTACACCCTCCAACGTTACATTCACAAGGGACCAGTGTTATATATGGTGTACTACACCCTCCAACGTTACATTCACAAGGGACCAGTGTTATATATGGTGTACTACACCCTCCAATGTTTCCCTCACAAGGGACCAGTGTTATATATGGTGTACTACACCCTCCAACGTTCCATTCACAAGGGACCAGTGTTATATATGATGTACTACACCCTCTAACGTTACATTCACAAGGGACCAGTGTTATATATGGTGTACTACACCCTCCAACGTTACATTCACAAGGGACCAGTGTTATATATGGTGTACTACACCTGCCAACGTTTCATTCACAAGGGACCAGTGTTATATATGGTGCACTACACCCGCCAACGTTACATTCACCAGAGACATGTGTTATATAAGGTGCACTACACCCTACCATGTTACATTCACAAGGGACCAACGTTACATTCACAAGGGACCAGTGTTATATATGGTGTATTTACACCCACCAACGTTACATTCACAAGGGACCAGTGTTATATATGGTGCACTACACCCTGCCAACGTTACATTCACCAGAGACATGTGTTACATAAGGTGCACTACACCCTACCATGTTACATTCACAAGGGACCAGTGTTATATATGGTGTACTACACCCGCCAACGTTACATTCAACAGAGACATGTGTTATATAAGGTGCACTACATCCTCCCATGTTACATTCACAAGGGACCAGTATTATATACGGTGCACTTTACCCTCCAATGCTACATTCACAAGGGACCTGTTATAAATGATGTACTATACCAACAATGCATTCACCAGTTCTAGAGACCTGTGTTATATATGGTACAGTATACTGCACCTTCCAACATCCCATTCACAAGGGAACTGTGTAATATATGGTGTACTACACTAGCAAACGTTACATTCAAAAGGGACCTGTATTATATATGGTGTAACGAACTCTGCTGTCAAATTTCAGAATTAAATTAATCTAGGTAAAAAAAGGTAGAATTTGCAGTTTGGACTACATTCAGATAGTACACTTTAATTCTTTTTATAACTTTTTTAAATCAACTTGGATTTTCATCAAACTATACAGCTACCTTGGTAATATATTGATCTTACTGAATCCCAGGTTGTTATGAAGTTTGGTGTATTGCTGTTAAATTTAAGAATTAAATTAATCTAGGTGAAAAAAGCTAGAATTTGTAGTTCGGACTATATTGAGATAGTACACTTCAATTCTTATTATAACTTTTTTCAAATCAACTTGGATCTTCATCAAACTATACAGCTACCTTGGTAATATATTGATCTTACTGAATCACAGGTCATGTAGTTTGGTGTATTGCTGTCAAATTTAAGAATTAAATTAATCTAGGTAAAAAAAGCTAGGATTTCCAATTTCGGACAAAATTCAGATAGTACACTTTAGATTTTTTTATAACTTTTTCAAATCAACTTGGATTTTCATCAAACTATACAGCTACCTTGGTAATATATTGATCTTAATGAATACCAGGTTGTTATGAAGTTTGGTGTATTGCTGTCAAATTTAAGAATTGAATTAATCTAGGTGAACAAAAGGTAGAATTTGCAGTTTGGACTATATTGAGATAGTACACTTTAATTCTTATTATAACTTTATCAAATCAACTTGGATTTTCATCAAACTATGCAGTTATCTCAGTAATATATTGATCTCACTGAATCCCAGGTCATTATGTAGTTTGGTGTATTGCTTTCAAATTTCAGAATTAAATCAATCTAGGTCAAAAAAGCTAGGATTTGCAATTTCTGACAAAATTCAGATAGTACACTTTAATTTTTTTTATAACTTTATTAAATCAACTTGGATTTTCATCAAACTATACAGCTAGTCAGCTACCTTTGTAATATATTGATCTTACTGAATCACAGGTCGTTATGTAGTTTGGTGTATTGCTGTCAAATTTAAGAATTAAATTAATCTAGGTAAAGAAATCTAGGATTTGGAATTTTGGACAAAATTCAGATAGTACACTTTAATTTTTTTTATAACTTTTTCAAATCAACTTGGATTTTCATCAAACTATACAGCTGCCTTGGTAGTATATTGATCTTACTGAATACCAGGTTGTTCTGAAGTTTGGTGTATTGCTGTCAAATTTAAGAATTAAATTAATCTAGGTCAAAAAAGGTAGAATTTGCAGTTTGGATTATATTCAGATTGTACACTTTAATTCTTTTTATAACTTTTTCAAATCAACTTGGATTTTCATCAAACTATACAGCTACCTTGGTAATATATTGATCTTAATCTAACTGAATCCCAGGTTTTTATGAAGTTTGGTGTATTACAGTCAAATTTAAGAATTAAATTAATCTAGGTAAAAAAAAGCTAGAATTTGCTGTTCAGACTATATTCAGATAGTACACTTTAATTCTAATTATAACTTTTTCAAATCAACTTGGATTTTCATCAAACTATGCAGTTATCTTAGTAATAAATTGATCTTACTGAATCCCAGGTCACTATGTAGTTTGGTGTTTTGCTGTCAAATGTAAGAATTAAATTAATCTAGGTCAAAAAAGCTAGGATTTGCAATTTCAGACACTTTAATTCTTTTTATAACTTTTTCAAATCAACTTGGATTTTCATCAAACTATACAGCTACCTTGGTAATATATAGATCTTACTGAATCACAGGTCATTATGTAGTTTGATGTATTGCTGTCAAATTTCAGAATTAAATTAATCTAGGTCAAAAAAGCTAGGATTTGCAATTTCAGACAAAATTCAGATAGTACTCTTTAAATTTTTTTATAACTTTTTCAAATCAACTTGGATTTTCATCAAACTATACAGCTACCTTGGTAATATATTGATCTTACTGAATCCCAGGTTGTTATGAAGTTTGGTTTATTGCTGTCAAATTTAAGAATTGAATTAATCTAGGTGAAAAAAAGCTAGAATTTGCAGTTCGGACTATATTGAGATAGTACACTTTAATTCTTATTATAACTTTATCAAGTCAACTTGGATTTTCATCAAACTATGCAGTTAGCTCAGAAATAAATTGATCTTACTGATCCCAGGTCATTATGTAGTTTGGTGTATTGCTTTCAAATTTAAGAATTAAATTAATCTTGGTCAAAAAAGCTAGGATTTGCAATTTTGGACAAAATTCAGATAGTACACTTTAAATTTTTTTATAACTTTTTCAAATCAACTTGGATTTTCATCAAACTATACAGCTACCTTGGTAATATATTGATCTTACTGAATCACAAGTCGTTATATAGTTTGGTGTAGTGCTGTCAAATTTCAGAACTAAATTATTCTAGGTAAAAAAAGCTAGAATTTGTAGTTTGCACTATATTCAGATAGTACACTTTAATTATTTTTATAACTTTTTTAAATCAACTTGGATTTTCATCAAACTATACAGCTATCTTGGCAATATATTGATCTTACTGAATCCTAGGTTTTTATGAATTAAAGAACCTCAGTGAGCGCGCTCACATACCCCACATCCCCACATTGATACTGGAGAAATAAAATAACTGATAGGATTATTTGTTTACCAACTCATGTGAAAACAATATTCAAGTGGTGGATAAAACATCTTCCTTCTAGTTACAAACCAATAATGCAAAATGATCCTGATATTATACTGTTCAGTGATTCAGGTAAAACTGGTTGGGGTGGAATTAATAAAACTACTGGTAACAGAAGGGTTGTGGTCAGCAGAAGAGAGAGAAATGCACATTAATGTTTTAGAACTAAAGGCAGCTTTCTTAACTTTACAATCATTGGCTGGAAATATTTCACAAAAGCATATTCAAATGAACTTAGATAATACAGTAGCTATTTCTTATATTGACAATCTGTCTGTACTTGAGGTTCAGTTGATTTGTACGTCATGTAGAAAAAAACTGTCAAAATTGTTGTTCGTAATAGACATTCCTGTTCATTTAGTTCGAGTGTATGAAAATTGAATTGGTCTGTACTTGAGGAACAAATGATGTGTACTGCATGTTGACAAAGCCTGTCCAAAGTTTTGATGGTAATATACAATAATATTTTTTATATTTGGGTGTATGTAGATTGAATTGGTCTGTACTTGAGGTTCAGTTGATGTGTACCTCAAGTACACAAATCCTTTCGAATGTTTTAATGCTAACACATATTATTATTCATCAGGGTTAGTTGTATGTAGATTCAATTGGTCTGTACTTGAGGTGCAGTTGATGTGTTCCTCAAGTAGACAAAGCCGTTCAAAAGTTTTAATGGCACATTAGTATTCATCGGGGTTGGTTGTATGTAGATGCAATCGGTCTGTACTTGAGGTACAGTTGATGTGTACGTCGAGCAGAAAGAACTCATCAATATTCATCAGAGTTGGGTGTATATAGATTAAGTAGGTCTGCACTTGAGGTACAGTTGATTTGTACTTCAAGCAGACAAAGCTTTCGAAAGTTTTGAAAGTAATACACATCAATATTCATCAGAGTTGGGTGTATGTAAGCTGCATTGGTCTGTACTTGAGGTACAGTCGATTCGTACCTGAAGTAGACAAAGTCTGTCGAATGTTTTGATGGTAATACACATCACTTACATCAGATTTGGGTGTATATAGATTCAGTAGGTATGCACTTGAGGTACAGTTGATTTACACTTCAAGTAGAAAAAGCTATCAAAAGTTTTGATGGTAAAACACATCAATATTCATCAAAGTGAGGTGTATGTAAGCTCTATTGGTCTGTACTTGAGGTACAGTTGATTCGTACCTGAAGTAGACAAAGCCTGTCGAATGTTTTGATGGTAATACACATCACTTACATCAGAGTTGGGTGTATATAGATTGAGTAGGTATGCACTTGAGGTACAGTTGATTTGTACTTATAGTAGACAAAGCTTTCGAAACTTTTTTGAAAACAATACACTTCAATATTCATCAAAGTGAGGTATATGTAGATTAAATTGTCTGTACTTGAGGTTCAGTTGATGCGTACCTGAAGTACACTAAGCCTGTTGAAAGTTTTGATGGAAATACACATCAATACTCATCAGAGTTGGGTGTATGTAAGTTGCATCAGTCTGTACCTGAGATACAGTTGATGCGTATCTCAGGTAGACAAACCCTGTCAAAAGTTTTGATGGTAATACACATAAGCATTCATCTAAGTTGGGTGTATTTGATTTGAATTTGTCTGCACTTGAGGTACAGTTGATGTGTAACTCAGGTAGAGAAAGTCTGTAAAAAGTTTTGATGGTAATACACATCAATAGTCATCAAAGTGAGGTGTATGTAAGTTGCATTGGTCTGTACCTGAGGTACAGTTGATGTGTACCTCAGGTAGACAAAGCTTTCGAAAGTTTTGATGGTAATACACATCAATATTCATCAAATTGAGGTGTATGTAAGTTGCATTGGTCTGTACCTGAGGTGCAGTTGATGTGTACCTCAAGTATACAAAGCTTTCGAAAGTTTTGATGGTAATACACATCAATATTCACCAAAATGAGATGTATGTAGATTGAATTGGTCTGTATTTGAGGTACAGTGTATGTGTATCTCAGGAAGACAAAACATTCGAAAGTTGTGAGGGTAATTCACAACACATCAATCTTCATCAAAGTTTAGTGTATGTAGATTAAATTGGTCTGTACTTCAGGTACAGTTGATTTGTACCTCCAGTAGACAAAGCCTGTCGAAAGTTTTGATGGTAATACACATCACTATTCATGAGAGTTAGGTGTATGTAGATTGAGTAGGTCTGTACTTACGGTACAGTTGATTTGTACTTCAAGTAGACAAAGGTTTCGAAAGTTTTGATGGTAATACACATCAATATTCATCAAAGTGAGGTGTATGTAAGTTTCATTGGTCTGTATTAGAGGTACAGTTGGTGTATACCTCAGGAATACAAAGCCTGTCGATAGTGTTGATGGTAATACATACCAATAGTCAACAAGGTGAGCTGTATGCAAGTTGCATTGGCCTGTACCTGAGGTACAGTTGATGTGTACCTGAAGTAGATAGAGCCTTCTAAACTTTGGATGAAAATATACATTAATATTCATCAGAGTTGGGTGTATGTAAATTGCATTGGCCTGTACTTGAGATACAGTTTATGTGTACCTCAAGTAGACAAAACCTGTCGAGAGTTTTGATAGTAATACACATCACTATTCATCAGAGTTGGGTGTATGTAGATTAAATTGGTCTGTACTTCAGGTACAGGTGATTTGTACCTCCAGTAGACAAAGCCTGTTGAAAGTTTTGATAGGAATACGCATCAATATTCATCAGGTGTTGGGTGTATGTAAGTTGCATCGGTCTGTACTTGAGGTTTATTAGATGTGTATCTCAAGTAGACAAAGCCTGTCGTAAGTGTTGATGGTAATACACATCAATAGTCATCAAAGTGAGGTGTATGTAAGTTGCATTGATCTGTACTTGAGATACAGTTGATGCGTACTTGAAGTAGACAAAGTCTGTCGAAAGTTTTGATGGTAATACACATCACTTACATCAGAGTTGGATGTATGTAGATTGAGTAGGTCTGCACTTGAGGTACAGTTGATTTGTACTTCAAGTAGACAAAGCTTTCGAAACTTTTTTGAAAACAATACACATCAATATTTATCAAAGTGAGGTATATGTAGATTAAATGGTCTGTATTTGAGTTACAGTTGATGTGTACCTCAGGTAGACAAAGCCTGTCGAAAGTTTTGATGGTAATACACATCAATATTCATCAGTGTTGGGTGTATGTAAGTTGCATTGGTCTGTACATGAGGTTCAGTTGATGCGTACCTGAAGAACACTAAGCCTGTTGAAAGTTTTGATGGAAATACACATCACTTACATCAGAGTTGGGTGTATATAGATTGAGTAGGTCTGCACTTGAGGTACAGTTGATTTGTACTTCAAGTAGACAAAGCTTTCGAAACTTTTTTGAAAACAATACACTTCAATATTCATCAAAGTGAGGTATATGTAGATTAAATGGTCTGTACTTGAGGTTCAGTTGATGCGTACCTGAAGTACACTAAGCCTGTTGAAAGTTTTGATGGAAATACACATCAATACTCATCAGAGTTGGGTGTATGTAAGTTGCATCAGTCTGTACCTGAGATACAGTTGATGCGTATCTCAGGTAGACAAACCATGTCAAAAGTGTTGATGGTAATACACATAAGCATTCATCTAAGTTGGGTGTATTTAATTTGAATTTGTCTGCACTTGAGGTACAGTTGATGTGTAACTCAGGTAGAGAAAGTCTGTAAAAAGTTTTGATGGTAATACACATCAATATTCATCAATAGGAGGTGTGCGTAGGTTATATTGGTCTGTATGAGAGGTACAATTGATGTGTACATCAGGTAGACAAAGCCTTCGAAAGTGTTGATGGTAATACACATCAATAGTCATCAAAGTGAGGTGTATGTAAGTTGCATTGGTGTGCACCTGAGGAACAGTTGATGTGTACCTCAGGTAGACAAAGCTTTCGAAAGTTTTGATGGTAATACACATCAATATTCATCAAATTGAGGTGTATGTTAGTTGCATTGGTCTGTACCTGAGGTGCAGTTGATGTGTACCTCAAGTAGACAAAGCTTTCGGAGGTTTTGATAGTAATACACATCAAAATTCACCAAAATGAGATGTATGTAGATTGAATTGGTCTGTATTTGAGGTACAGTGTATGTGTACCTCAAGTAAACAAAGGTTTCGAAAGTTTTGATGGTAATACACATCAATAGTCATCAAAATGAGGTGCATGTAGAATGAATTGCTCTGTATTTGAGGTACAGTTGATGTGTACCTCAGGTAGAAAAAGTCTGTCGAAAGTTCTGATGGTTATACACATCAATATTCATCAGAGTTGGGTGTATGTAAGCTGCATTTGTCTGTACTTGAGGTACAGTTGATGCGTACCTGGAGTAGACAAAGCCTGTCGAATGTTTTGATGGTAATACACATCACTTTCATCAGAGTTGGGTGTATGTAGATTGAATAGGTATGCACTTGAGGTACAGTTGATTTGTACTTCAAGTAGACAAAGCTTTTGAAAGCTTTGATGGTAAAACAATCAATATTCATCAAAGTGAGGTGTATGTAAATTGAATCGGTCTGTATTTGA
Organism: Mytilus californianus; assembly: GCF_021869535.1. Classification (NCBI taxonomy): domain Eukaryota; kingdom Metazoa; phylum Mollusca; class Bivalvia; order Mytilida; family Mytilidae; genus Mytilus; species Mytilus californianus. The sequence continues at coordinate 50,655,784 of NW_026262745.1, read as the reverse complement.
GGTACAGTTGATGCGTACCTCAGGTAGACAAAGCCTGTCGAACGCTTGGATGGTAATACACATCAATATTCATCAAAGTGAGGTGTATGTAGATTGAATTGGTCTGTATTTGAGGTACAGTTGATATGTACCTCAGGTAGACAAAAACCATGAAATTTTCGGAACTGAACACAAAAGACATCCATATAATGTTTTGGACATTGATGATATTGAAAACATTGAATCTTCTTCAGCCTTTGAAATGATGGCAGTAGAATACAAAAGTAGATGGCATCATGATGTTGGTATATGGAATATACAGCCTCCTGATATAAATGATAAGCTAGACATTAGATTATTCCAGAAGTAATTTATATGTATTATATATATATATATTGTTTAAAACAAACATGACACAAGGTCCCAAAGTTCCAGTAACAGAAAAGTTTATATGTTTCATTCTTTCATCTCAGTACACGTATTATTCTTATAATTACTTTTGGGAGTCTAAAGCAAATTTTCTAAGTTGGTGCCAAAAGAATCCCTGGTCAGTTATATATATTCTAACACCTCAATCCAACTTGCATTTTGCACTATAACAGCAACATTCTGTTCACCTTAAGGGAATCCGGGTCCGTTCGCCAAAAAACATGTTCGGCCCCTTTCACTTTCGCACCCTACACATTCAAACCCAAAGTCCGTTCGCACCCTTTTTATTGGTTTTGTGTATAATTATTTTGTAATTGAGTTTTGGTAAGTGTATTGCTGTAAATATTTTTTTTTCATTGTTTCAAAATAAAGTGAGATTCGGACATCATTTTTTTGTGTTGAATAAATCTTAATCATGGTTTGGTTTACTTAGTGTATTGCTATAAAAAAAAATCATTTTTTCTAAATAAAGTGAGATTCTGACATCGTTTGTTTTTATTTTGTGTTGAATAAATCTTAATCATCTTTTGGTTAGTGTATTGCTATAAATTTATGTTTTCATTGTTTCAAAATAAAGTTAGATTCTGACGGTTTTTTTTTGTGCTGAATAAATCTTAAATTATGTTTTGGTTAGTGCAGTGATATAAAAAAAAATTTTCATTGTTTCAAAATAAAGTGAGATCAAAGGGGCCAATTATCTTTCGTGCTTTCCTTTTAAAATCTTCAATGTTTTACTCATACCAAGCTAAATACATGCAGTATTTAAAAGCAAGTTATAACAACAATCATGATTTTCAAACACACAACAATAATACCAAATTTAGCTGTGTATAAATACCAATTAGCAGTAATCATACATTTGTACATACAATGTACATGTAATTAACATTTAATAATTAATCATCAAATTAATAAAAAAAAAAACCCAAAAAATATTCATATAATAATTCCCCAATTTATATACAGGAAAATATATTTTTTTTGGTATATACATATAAAAAAATATCTAATAATTCAACTTGAATTTGAATAAAACTTGGGTGCGAATGTGTAGGGTGCGAACGGACCTAGGGGGCGAACGGACCTGATACCACCTTTAGGTAGTAAGCACGTTTTCCAGAGTCCCATTTTCTTTTCAGAATCACTAATTCATACTACTATTTGGGAATCTTTGACAGTTTGATACTTGATCCTAGATTTTGCAACACTTGAACTATTGGTGTTATACAATCAATTTTCTTTTGTGGAGTCTAACATTTTCTCTTGATGTCAAAATTTTGCAGAAATGGCTGATACATTTTTTTTGTGTAGATCAAAATTGTAAAATGACTTTTTTGTCCTACATGTGCATGATGTGTACAGCCTAAATACAACAAATGTATGGTGTACCTCAGCTTAAATCTGAACGTCTGGCTCCTCTCTGTCAACAGTTTGTCAGCTAAATAATACCCAGTAAAGATATACATACATGTATATAATAAATGTAAAACTTTTCTTCTTAAATTGTCAAAATATCATGAATGTATAGGGAAACTCCCCCTTAAGTCAGTGGCTTTTTAGTGGGGAGTTTTCCTATAGTAAATCAAGAGAATTATTTCAAAGATAGGAAAACAATTCGTTAAGACTTCTAGATTTTTGTCTCGCCTTGACAGAGTCAAAAAGCGAGACATAGGTATGCTGTTTCCGGCGGCGGCATCAACAATGTATTAGTTTGTGATTAGGTCTAGTTCATAATGAACCACTAGTGGTAGGTCAATGATATTTGGTATGCAGTTGTATTAGCATTGGCACATCTCATTACCATGGAGATTATTTGGCCCTGCTCCCTCAGTCAAGGTCTATTGACTTTGAAACTTTGCTTAGTTTACATGTATTAGTTTGTGATAAGGTCAGTTTATGGGGAACCACTAGTGGTAGGTCAATGATATGTGGCATGCAGTTGTATTAACATTGGAACATCTCATTACCATGGAGATTATTTAGCCCTGCCCCCTCAGTCAAGGTCTATTGACTTTGAAACTTTGCTTACATGTAATTTACATGTATTAGTTTGTGATTAGGTCAGTTTATGGGGAACCACTACTGGTAGGTCAAGGATATTTGGTATGCAGTTGTATAAGCATTGGCATATCTCATTTCCATGGAGATTATTTGGCCCACCCCCTCATTCATGGTCTATTGACTTTGAAACTTTTGCTTAGTTTTCATGTATTAGTTTGTGATTAGGTCAGTTTAAGGGTAACTGTTAGTGGTAGGTCAATGATAATTGGTATGCAGTTGTATAAACTTTAGCACATCTCCTTTCCATGGAGAATATTTGGTCCTTACCCCTCAGTCATGGTCTATTGACTTTGAAACTTTTGCTTAGTTTACATGTATTGGTTTGTGATTAGGTCAGTTCAAGATGAACCACTAATGTTAAGTCAATGATATTCGGTAAGTTTCATTTCCATGGAGATTATATAACCCCACCCCCTAATTATGGTTCATTGACTTTGAAACTTTTACATAGTTTACAAGTTAATGTTTGTGTTTAGGTTTGTTTAAAGGGAACGACTTATGAAAAGTCAATGGTATTTGATTTGCAGTTGTATTAGCATTGGCACATCTCATTTCCATGGTGATTGTTTAGCCCTGTACCTACAGTCATGGTTCATTGACTTTGAATATTTGCATAACTTACATGTTAAAGTATTGCTATTTTAATTTTAACATTTGCATTATCAAAATAACATATAGGCGAGACATATCTCTGTGTTAACAGTTTATGATTATACATTGTGTGTATGCGTAGTACAATGAACAATGATGAATAGATAAAACGCAACTACATGTATGTACTTATACATGCAGCTATATTTTGATATATATATATATGTGTGTAAATGTACTACAATGTAGGTGAAGAGAAAAAAAAATCACAATAAATTGTTAGAAATCTGGTAGAAAATAAAGTAACAAGATAAAATCACCATTTTGGCTTAGAAAATAGCAAGAATCTAGTGTCCGTTCTTTAAAAAGTACATGAAATCATAAATTTTTTCCTAATAAAATCAAAACGTACATGTAGATAACATAGGGTAGGTGTTTACGACCAATATTTATTCCTGACAAAAATGCATGCATTTGCACCACAGGTCTATTTTGTCAAAAAATGCTTTTGTGCCACTACATTTTGAAAATTAAATGTTTTATTTGGGCCATTTAAAACTGGCATACAACTGCACCAATTTGACAACTTATTAGGTTTTTGTCAAGCCTTCGACATTTATCATGTTTTTGAACATTGCGAAAACAAGACCATGAAGACATCGTGTTCCTATTCCTAGATTCCGTCATTTAGGTTAGTTACATATGTAGGTTCAGTCTGTGGTTAAAGTTTTACTATAGACATCAATAACTTTGTCAAACTTTCATGGAATTTTATGAAATTAGGACAGAAGCTTGTATATGACCAACATGACCAAAATACAGTACCGTATTCAGACCAGAATTTTTTATTTTCATTTTTTCTGTATTTTACTGATAAATGGACTAAATTTTTTTTTACAGTTAACATTCAGATTCGGTCTGAGGTTGAAGTTTTTCAGTTTTCAATAACTTTGCCAAACCTTCATGGAATTTTATGAAATTTGGCCAGAAGCTTGTTACTGAATGACATACAGTATCCAGAGCAAAATTTTTCTGTATTTTACTGGTTAACATGGTAAATGGGTTTAGTGTTTTTTAACAGTAAACAAATAGATACTGTACATGTCTGGTGTTGAAGTTTGTTACACATTTATTACTTTGTGAAACCTTCATCGAATTTTATGAAACCTAATTTGGCAAAAGCTTTTTTTAGAGATAATGGCAGCAATTGGCTGAAACATAAATGTAGCATCTATTTGTAGATCTTGTCTTGCTGATCATTTTAACAACTTAAAGTTTCTCTCTTTCCATTATATTTTTCAAGTTAATAGGCAAAAATGAAAAAAATGGAAAACATTTTCATTTAAGGGCAATAACTCCTATAACATGTATAAGACGTCGCCTGACAGTTTTGACTTAAATGGACAATTGGTGGATCTCAACATTCTGAACATTTCTGCCCTTGTCAGATTTTCTATTTATAACAGTTTTCAAAACAATAGACAAAACTTACATTTTACTCCTACATTTGTATGTTCTATTTTTAGCAATGTCAGCCATCTTGGTTAGCAGGCGGGTTATCTGACACATTTTTTAATCTAGATACCCCAATGATGATTGTTGTCAAGTTTGGTTAAATTTGGTCCAGTAGATTCAGAGGAGAAGATTTTTGTAAAAGATAATGGACAACGCATCTTTGCTAGCCAAGGGTTAGGATCCAGTCCGCTCCTGTCCACCCTTGGCGGGTTAAGATAGAATTTCGGGTGGATGAGGTAATGATTTCCATTGGTCACAGTTATAAGTTGCTGCATTCAATCAAAAAGCGCCTTTAAAATGATCATGTGTAAATGTAGAAAATGTCAATAAACAATTGCCACATGCCACATGCTTTTTGTGCAACAAATGACAATTTTAAAGTTCTTAATCAACTAATTTAAGTTCCTTGATATCTTTCTAGTTGAAATGTTGAAATACCAACATATATCATGTATATTTTGGTCCCTGCTTCATGAAATTTGTAAACACTACCCAGACACAACCATTTTAACACCTTCACACTGAAGAAAGTTCAAGTGCTGCCATTGGTCATGAATGATATAGTCGGAATGGGCATGACTTTTATCTACTGTTAGATGACGCAGCATTGTAATCACAAAATAATGTTGGCTTAATTTGCCCAGGGTGGAGAGGAGGGGACTGGATCGTTACACTTGGCTAGCAAAGATTCTTACAGCGATGACGGACAACTACAAAGGACGCTAAGTGATGAGAAAAGCTCACTTGGCCATTCTTAAAAGGACTTCATTTCAAGTTTCTTTATCCATTGGTCCCAGGTTTACTGAAAAACTACAATGATTGATATTTTTTTTTATTTGGTAATTTCCTCTGTTTAAAAAATAGAATTATTAAAATGAAAAGTTAAAAGAAGTTATTATGCAAATTTAATGACCTACAGACACTGATTTCTATTATGAAAATGAAGATGTGGTATGATTGCCAATGAGACAACTCTTCACAAGAGACCAAATGACACAGAAATTAACAACTATAGGTCACCGTACGGCCTTCAACAATGAGCAAAGCCCATACCACATAGTCAGCTATAAAAGGCCCCGAAATGACAAATGTAAAACAATTCAAACGAGAAAACTTACGGCCTAATTTATATACAAAATAATGAATGAAAAACAATTATGTAACACAGCAACAAACGACAACCACTGAATTGCAGACTCCTGACTTGGGAAAGGCATATATATACAGAATGTGGCGGGGTTAAACATGTTAGTGGGCTTCCAACCCTCACCTAATCCTGGGTCAGCGGCACAATAGTACAACACAAGAACTGCACAAAATAACAAACAAACAACGCACATGATCAACAGCAAAAAACAACAACCACTCAATTACAGGCTCCTGACATAGGACAGGCACATATAGAATGTGGCGGGGTTGAACATGTTAGCAGGCGCCCTAACCTGAGATAGTGGTGTAACGGTACAACATAAGAACAAACTATAAAAATCAGTTGAAAAAGGCTTAACCCATCAGATGGATACAAATAGAAATACATCTAACAAAAACACAGAGTGGACGTGGCTAGGTAATTGTACATCCCAACAACAAAAAGACACTTAAGTACAGATCTGAGAGTACTTGCAGTTAATGACTTGTTCAAAGCCAATAACAACTAATAAAAAAATGATGCATCTATGACTTAATTATCAATCAGTACACATCCAACATCCAATGGATTTAGTTTAAAGACGTCATAAACAGTAAGAGAAAAACATGACCTTGTGGCTAGTGCAAGCTATTCTATCCACTGAAAAATTGCAGATCTTTCCTAAAATCTGCAGTAATGTAACTAACAAATAAGCAATAGTGCTATAGCAAGTTGTTCTTGTCCACTATTACTGAAATGGTAAAGTAATATATGATTGAAATTATACACACAATTTCGCCAATCTTTCCATCAGTGATTTCAGATCACTTTGATTAAGAATAAATTGTCCCATTTTAATGTTGCATTCATGGTTGTAGGGATACTTTGCTATAGAATAAGACGCATTAACAATTTGTCATTATTTTTTAGGTTTCGAGTTCATGGGGAACTCTTTGTCCAGCAGTTGATAAATATGAGTATGATTAAGACAACCCAGAACTTGACAGAAGCAATGTATCAGAGTTTGTTTCAAGAATTTGCTGCACAGTTTGGATTAATGAGTTTGTAAGTGCATATTAATACAGCTTAAAAGAAATGGATTTAGGTGTAATCTTGTATCTTACATTGTATCTGGTTTGAAAGGCCATATGAGCTAATGCTGTCACCTGGCAGCCATTGTTGTAGTCATGGTAGTCAAATCCTCTTTGGTCTGTAAACATTTAACATATTCATCTTCCCTGAAACCACTTAGCAGGAATTATACAAAATGTATGTGGAATGCTATCTCATGTGTCTCACATGATTATTATGTTGTTTCTAATCAAACAGAAATAAATGGGCCGCCAGAGGCAATCTTTTTAATGAATGTAAGCTAGGATTGAATGAATAAGATCACAGAACAGCCTTAGTTCAATATTGGCTTTCCAGATGTGTTCGTTTTTACTTGACTTAAACGGTAAACATTTTGAGGAAAACATTTATAAATAATATGAAAAACTCTTTAACTTTGTGAATATTTTTGTATGGAGAAATGTGCATTTCAATATGACCAATCATTTCTTGTTTTGTTGTGCAATTCTAATTACATGAATTACTATCCAGTGGCGTTGTTGTTATGTAAACTATTGGTATAAAAATTAAAGCTTTATATTTCAGAAGGTAGAAGACCTGGATGCTTCATACCATGTATGGATATACCTTATGTTGTGAAGTTTCCTTCTGTCATATATTTATTGTCCTTGACCTCATTTTCATGGTTCAGTGATTACTTGGAAAAAAAATTATATTTTTATTGTCATGTGAATTTCTCACTTATTATGAGTAATACGATAACTATATTTGGTAAATATGGGCTCCTTGCAACAATTACATGTCAGTCAGACAGAGTTCACACGACCTTGACCTCATTCCATGGATCAGTACTCAAGGTTGAAGTTATGTGATTAGGTCCATTTTTCAGATACTAAAAACAGTAGATCAACCATATGTGGTGTGTGGAATGATTGTAAGGAGTACATGTCAGTCTGGCAGGATTATCTTACCTTGACCTCATTGTCGTGATACATTGGTCAATGTAAAGTTTTTGTGTTTTGATTTGTTTTTTCAAGTACTATCAGCAGTAGGTCAACTATATTTGGTATATGGAATCATTATAAGGTGTTAATGTCTGTCTGGCAGGTAAAATCTGACCTTGACCTCACTTTTATGGTTCATTGGTCAACAGTGGGTTGTGTGTTCAGGGTTTTTTCTGGGTATTTTGGGAAAAAGGACCCTGGCCAGTTTTGGGAATTTTTTCACGGGCTTTTCAGTGAAATTGGGAAAACAGCAGATACCAGATGTGAGTTTTAGTGTGTTTAGGTTCATTAAAAGTTTATCTTTTATTGTGAAAATAAAGTAAGAAACTTCCAGATTTTTACTGGCCCTTCAAAATTGAGAAGAAATTACCTCTTGGAATTGAAGTAATATGTTTACACTAGCTATAAAAACATCTACATGTAATATCAACATTTATTAATGATAAAGAAAATTACTGTCACATTTTATTGGATTTTGACATGAAAATTTGTGAACTTAAAGTATTTTTGAATTTCTGTATAAAATTTTTCCTGCTTTATCTTTCTTTTCCATATATCTTTTAGTTTTCAATTCTAGAGTTTATATTTCATCATCATAGATGTATTTTGTCACCTGCCTGGAACTATTATTTTTTTATTGTATTTGATCGGCAAACCCGAAATTACCCTTATCCACCCCCGGAATCTGATCCGGGTATTGTAATTGTCTCCATTTCCTGTTTATGGCATCCATTGTTTTTATACGACCGCAAAAAAATTTTGTGGTCGTATATTGGTATGACGTTGGGGTCGTCGTCGTCGTCGTCCGGCGTCGTCGTCCGAAGACACATTGGTTTTCGCACTCTAACTTTAGTTTAAGTGAATGGATCTTTTTGAAATTTTACCACAAGGTTCAATACCACAAAAGGAAGGTTGGGATTGATTTTGGGGGTTATGGTACCAACAGTTAAGGAATAAGGGGCCAAAAAGGGGCCAAAATAAGCATTTTCTAGTTTCCAGACAATAACTGTAGAACGGTGTATGGATCTCTCTGAAATTATACTACAAGTTTCCATACCACAAAGGGATGGTTAGGATTTGCTTTGGGGGGTTATGGCTCAAACCGTTTAGGAATTAGGGGCAAAAAAGTGGGAAAAACAAGGTTGTCCTGGTTAATGGACAAATACTTTAGTACAAAACATAATTTAAAGCAGTGTAAGGGAGATAAATCAAATACATCATTGAAATTATCTCCCTTACACTGCTTTTAAATTATGTATAAAGTAATGGTTAATGAACAATAAAGATAATTTAAAACAGTGTAAGGGAAGTAATCCAAATACAACGTTTTGGTTACTTCCCTTACACTGTTTTTAAATTATGTTTAAAGAAATGCATATTTATAAAGGAAGACCAGTAAAAATATCTGCAAATGTTGCATCTTTTTTTTTTACAAAAAAATCCATATGAAAGATTTGACACTATATTTTTAATTCTATTATAAAATAGATTAAGTTAGCACTATGGTAAATTTAAATGGGTAATTATGGTTGCCAGCTCCATTGGAAATTGTAATTGAGATTATGAACATATCTTGAGGGAAAGAATTTTTTTGGGGAAAAAAAGGGGGGGGGGGATAAAAAGAAATTGTGGGGGGTCAATTTTTTCTCATTTCAGATTTCAAAAATTAAAAAGAATTATTCTTCAAATATTTTTTTTTTTTTCAAATTTCAAATAATGAAAAATTTCAAGAAGTAATCTTTAATTGCACAGTATGGCGCATTAGATTTGTAAAATCTCTGATCACATTTATGTATTTGTTATGCTGAATCTAACAGTGTATTTAGATTTTAAATTTTGGGTCCAGTTTTCAAATTGGTCTACATTAAGGTCCAAAGGGTCCAAAATTAAACTTTGTTTGATTTTAGCAAAAATTGAATATATGAGGTTCTTTAATATGCTGAATCTAAACATGTATTTAGATTTTTGATTTTTGGCCCAGTTTTCAAGTTGGTCCAAATTGGGGTCCAAAATTAAACTTTGTTTGATTTCAACAAAAATTGAATATATGGGGTTCTTTGATATGCTGAATCTAACCATGTATTTAGATTTTTTATTTGTGGACCCCGTTATCAAATTGGTTCATATTGAGGTCAAAAGGGTCCAAAATTAAACTTTGTTTGATTTCATCTAAATTGAATTATTGGGGTACTTTGATATTCCAAATCTAACCGTGTATTTAGATTTTTAATCTTGGGTCCTGTTTTTTAAATTGGTCTACATTAAGGTCCAAAGGGTCCAAAATTAAACTTAGTTTGATTTTAGCAAAAATTGAATTCTTGGGGTTCTTTGATATGCTGAATCTAAACATGTGTTTAGATTTTTTATTATGGGCCCAGTTTTCAAGTTGGTCTAAGATAGGGACCAGTATTAAAACTTTGTTTGATTTAAACAAAAATTGAATATATGGGGTTCTTTGATATGCTGAATCTAAACATGTATTTAGATTTTTGATTATGGGCCCAGTTTTCAAGTTGGTCCAAATTGGGGTCCAAAATTAAACTTTGTTTGATTTCAACAAAAATTGAATATATGAGGTTCTTTGATATGCTGAATCTAACCATGAATTTAGATTTTTTATTTGTGGGCCCCGCTATCAAATTGGTTCATATTGAGGTAAAAAAAAGTCCAAAATTAAATTTTGTTTGATTTCATCAAAAATTGAATTATTGGGGTTCTTTGATATGCCAAATCTAACCGTGTTTTTAGAATTTTAATTTGGGTCCCGTTTTTTAAATTGGTCTTCATTGAGGTCCAAAGGGTCCAAAATTAAACTTAGTTTGATTTTAACAAAAATTGAATTCTTGGGGTTCTTTGATATGCTGAATTTAAACATGTGTTTAGATTTTTGATTATGGGCCCAGTTTTCAAGTTGGTCTAAGTTGGGGTCCAAAATTAAACTTTTTTTGATTTCAACAAAAATTGAATATATGGGGTTCTTTGATATGCTGAATCTAACCATGAATTTAGATTTTTTATTTGTGGGCCCCGCTATCAAATTGGTTCATATTGAGGTCAAAAGGGTCCAAAATTAAACTTTGTTTGATATCATCAAAAATTGAATTATTGGGGTTCTTTGATATTCCAAATCTAACCGTGTATTTAGATTTTTAATTTTAAGTCCCGTTTTTTAAATTGGTCTACATTAAGGTCCAAAGGGTCCAAAATTAAACTTAGTTTGATTTTAGCAAAAATTGAATTCTTGGGGTTCTTTGATATGCTGAATCTAAACATGTGTTTAGATTTTTATACGCCCGTTTACGGGACGTATTATGGTATACCGTTGTCCGTCTGTCCGTCTGTCCGTCCGTCCGTCTGTCCGTCTGTCCGTCCATCGTCAACATGTCGGACATTAACTCAAAAATGCTTTTACCAATTTGCATAAAACTTTGGTGAATTGTTTATATCTATTGACGTGAGCTCCCTTTCGTTTTTTATAAATTTTAGATTTTACGTTTCCGATTTATGGGGTTTTATTCATTAAAAAAAGGGGGATTTTCCAGTTTTCGGACAATAACTCAAGAATGCTTTCACCAACTTGCAAGAAATTGTGGTGAATTGTTTATATCTATTGACATGAGCTCCCTTTCGGTTTTTATAAATTTTAGATTTGACGTTTCCGAGTTACAGGGTTTTATTCATAAAAAAAGGTGGATTTTCCAGTTTTCAGACAAAAACTCAAAAATGCTTTCAGCAGTTCTTATGAAACTTTGGTGAATTGTTTATATCTATTGATGTAAGTTCCTTTTAGAATTTTATAATTTTTACTTTTACATTTCTGAGTTATTGAGTTTTATTCATTAAAAAAGGGGGGGATTTTCCAGTTTTTCGGTCAATAACTCAAAAATGCTGTCAGCAATTCTCATGAAACTTTGGTGAATTGTTTATATCTATTGATGTAAGCTCCTTTTTGATTTTCATAAATTTCTAATATGACATTGAGAATTAATTGAACTTTATTTGTTTATAGTCTGACAACAGATTTACTAAGTATTGTGCAACAGCACAGTGTATTGCACAACAGCAAGAAATCTTTAATTGAATATAAATTCAATTCATATAACCAATTTCAAGTTCTTTGACTACAATTATTCAGAAACCTATAATATGTCAAATATTTAATTACAATCCAAATTCAGACCTGTATCAAGCTTGAATATTGTGTCAATTTTTGCCCCAACTGTTCAGGGTTGGACCTCTGCGGGTGTATCCAGCTGCGCTCAGCGAAGCAGTTTATTGATTATGGGCCCAGTTTTCAAGTTTGTCCAAGTTGGGGTCCAAAATTAAACTTTGTTTGATTTTAACAAAAATTGAATATATGGGGTTCTTTGATATGCTGAATCTAACCATGTATTTTGATTTTGGACATTGGACCATAATAGGTAAATTAAAAAAATTCAAGTTCTTAGACCACATTCTTTCTGTGTCAGAAACCTATGCTGTGTCAAATATTTAATAATCCAAATTCAGAGCTGTATCAAGCTTGAATGTTGTGTCCATACTTGCCCCAACTGTTCAGGGTTCGACCTCTGCGGTCGTATCAAGCTGCGCCCCAGCGAAGCATTTTATTCAGTGTTGTATTTGTCAGTCAGATACCATTTTACTCGGATTTACTCATTACTTGTTGGCAATTTTTGGCATAAAGCTAGCGGTTGAACAAAATGAACACCGCTATCATGAATAATAAAGATGAAAATAAATTTTGCGATCGTTTGGGAATTTTACTCCCAAAATTGGGAAAAATGTAGGATAATTGCCATTGGGAATGGGTCGAATACCGGACCCTGTGGAATGCTAGAAAAATCCATGGTGTTTTGGTCTGTTTTTCAATTACCATAAGCAATAGCTATAGGTCAACTATATTTGGTGTATGAAATAATTGTTAGGTGTACATGTCTGTCTGACAGGACTTATCTAACATTGACCTCATGTGATACAACCTTTATCTTTAAGAATTTTAACATAAAATCAGTGGTCAGTAAAGCAGGCGAGACATTTCAGGGTGTGTACTCTTGTCTTTAGTATTATCAGTTTTATTGCCGGTAACATTCAAATCCCATCAAGGACTGCAAAAGGGAAGTAAAAAAACAATCTGTTCAAACCTAAAATATAAGGTATAAACATGGGGAAATGTTCCTTATAATTAATTTTGTTGAGTTATTTCAATAATATTTATAAAATTGAACCAATTAACAGCCCATTTCATTCAAGAAGTGAGGAAGTAGAAAGAAAAATGCAGAAATTCCTTCCTTGTGCTATATGACAGCAGTGGTGCATGATCATATCCCACAGAGTCAGACCTCAAACAAAATGATAAGGATCAGTTAAGCAGTGTGATACTGGTACATGCATTCCGAAATACTACGTTTTATTTGCTGCTGTAAAATTTTGAGGTGTTGATGAATAAGGAATATGAAAAAAAATGTACCATAGAGTTTTTTTTTTCACCAGATTAGAAACTGCTTACTGATGACTTTGGAAGATACTAACTCCTTAAAATGGATTGTCAGAAAAACACCAATGCATGTTCATGTACCTGTAAATCTGTGACCTAGCTCTGCATGAAAAAGAAATAAAAAAAAAAAAAAAAAATTATTTATAAATTGAAGGAACTGCATTATGTGAGTAGGGACACATTTCAAAGATCAAATCTCGATTTTAAATATTTTAAGATTTTGAAAGAATCCTGATACACATGTAATATCTGAATTTTTATACCATCTTTTTGATGTGTAAAGAAATTTTAATATTTTATAGGAGTGTTCCTGTTATTGGTAAAGCACAGGTTGATATAGGAGATAAAGATGTTTCATCTATACCTGATATTGTCTTTCCAGATATTACCAATTCAGACATACATCATTCTAATTTAAAGATATTAGCAGTTTGTGAGGTATATGTTAACTATAGAACTGCAATGGAACTCATTGCAATATGCTTAAAAATGGCTGAATTTGCTGTTTCCCTCAAACACAGATCAAGATCAAATTAGGGTGCCGTCACTTTACTGTTCTCAAGTTCTCCCTTAAGCTTTAAAAACGGGTAAATTGCTGAATTTGCTGTTTCCTCCCTCCAACTTTAATTTGCCTGAACAAATGTTTTCAAAGTTACACACAATGCCATCAAACACAGATCAAGTTTGAATTTGGGTAGCGTCTCTTTCACCTTTCTTGAGTTATGTCCTTTTATGAATGGAAGAAAATGCTAAATTTGCCGTTAATTTACAATTGGGGGCAACTGTTAACCATGGACACATTCTTCTTTTATTTCTTGAATGATTTACGTAGGGTTATTTGTCCCCTTGCACCTTTTATTAAAAGAACTGCATTTTTCCTTACCTTAGTGCATAGTATTTATTTTTGTGTGATCTGAAAACGATTGTAGCACATAAACTTACATAACGTTACATGAAATATATGTAACTATTCATTTGGGAACTCACACCCGCACTAGGAATGGGGACTATCTTGCACTTACTTTGTCCTTCCTGTCACTCATTCATCAAAAATAAATATTATTGTTAGCCATGTCTCATGAACTGCTGAGCAGAATGACTTCAAATTTGGTCAGCAGCTTGAAAGTGACTAATTGTTATATGTGATCACCTTTGGATCTCTCAAAAACCTTCTTTCTGTTTCCACTACTTTACATTGCGAGTATGCTTAGCATAATAACCCATTCAACTATTTGTAAGAGTAGTTTAATGAATTGATATAGTAATATGACAGTTCTTAACCAAAACATGACTAAAGTTTGAAATTTGAAATTGTCCTCACCAGAGAACATAAATTTAAATCCATGTAATAAATATTTATTGCACCGCGGGTAAATTATGACATTGTGATTGGTTTGACGCCGTCACGTGGTGACCCCCTATGGATATGGGGTTAGACACAAACCAGCTTGTTGTAAATACAGCGGGAACGTAACATATTTCATGTATTATAGTGTAAAGTCTTTGTGACGCTACACTTGTTTACTTGGGCATTCTAGATTGATTACAATTTATAACATGTAGAACATTTTCTTCAAGTATTCTCTTCACAACTAGCCCATGCTTGAAGAACCTCTTCAACAGGCCATTATAATCTATGCAAATTTTTTGAAAAAGCAGCATCTGGTCTGTAGCTACAAAATATATCATGAAGACTGAATATTGAAATTTTTCTTGCTGTATGCTTCATGTGTAAGAGGTAAGGGATCACAGCTGAGGAACACAATCTTAAAACAACCTTTTTATTTGATTGTTTTTCTAGGTTAAGAAAGAATTTAAAGCAAAGGAAGACTTGGTTATTTCCTTACAGTATAGTACAAGGTCAGGGAAAAAGAAAGTAATAGGTAAAGAGCAAGTTATATGGCACCTTGATGATAGATTACAGGGCAAAATTTCTGTTCGTATCTCATTTACTCTTATTTCAGTGGCAGCCCAAATTTCCCGACTTTCATTCCAATTGTTAATTGTTTCCTGCCTTGAAATTACATGGAATATTTGCCACTGGACATTAAGCAACTAACAATCAATTATTAAAAATGGTCGTTTATAAAAAGAATTATAAAGAAATTAAGGTTTCAACTCATTCAGGCAAAGTTGACCTTAGTGGATTTGGCTATTTTATAGGTCCTTTTCAGTCATATAGCTCTTCAAATGTTTCTGTTCTTATACATCTTTGGCTTTCAAATATTCGACTTTGAGCGTCCTGGATGAAAATCAATCCATAAAAGCGCTTCAGACGAATGAAATTCATACAGTGTAACATAACAAATAACATGTACCTCAAGTACAGAACAATTCAAAATACAACCACCCAAACTTAATGATCATTAATATATCTTACCAGCACAACTTTGGACAGGCTTTGTCTACTTAACATACAAATCAACTGTACCTCAAGTACAGACCAAATCAATCTAGATACAACCGAAACAAATAACAATAATGTCTTTTACCTTCAACTTTCAACAGGCTTTGTCTACTTGACGTATATATCAACTGTACCTCAAGTATAGACAAATTCAACCTAATTACAACCGAAACAAATAACATTTATGTCTTTACCTTCAACTTTCGACAGGCTTTGTCTACT
Organism: Mytilus californianus; assembly: GCF_021869535.1. Classification (NCBI taxonomy): domain Eukaryota; kingdom Metazoa; phylum Mollusca; class Bivalvia; order Mytilida; family Mytilidae; genus Mytilus; species Mytilus californianus. The sequence continues at coordinate 50,639,882 of NW_026262745.1, read as the reverse complement.
AGAGATACACATCAACTGTATCTCAAGTACAGACCAATTCAATATAAACCACCCAAACCTAATGATCATTAATATATTTTACCAGCACAACTTTGGACAGGCTTTGTCATACAAATCAACTGTACCTCTAGTATAGACCACAAATAACAATAATGTCTTTTACCTTCAACTTTCGACAGGCTTTGTCTACTAGAGGTACAAATCAACTGTACCTCAAGTACAGACCAATTGAATCTACAAACACCGATACCTAAAGAACAATAATGTGTTTTACCATTTTTTACTACATGTTAATTACATATAAATTTAACAGACAGACACTATCCCATTCAAAATATTCACCTATTTAGAATTATATTGCTATCTGGCATATAAACTGATATTTGAAGAAAAAAATGCACACTTAATTTTATTAAATATATACATAATTAAATTTTGTATAATGAATCAATTTTATACAACATAAATACACATTTATATACAATGTATTGTTTAAAGACAGAAATCACTGAAATTTGTAATTTAATTTGAATACAAGTAGATGAACAATATATCACATAAATGGAGAGGGTATAATAAGACCACTTTTGGCCAAATGAATTAGAATAATACAAAGTATTTTAAACCATTAAATAACGTCCTTCAGATATTTAAACATACAGAAATAAGAAGATGTGGTATTATTGCAAATGATCCAACAGGGACCAGATACAAAATGACATAGGTGTAAGCAGTTTGTCATCATAAAGCTTTGAACAATGAGCAAAACCCTTACTGCATAGCAAACTACAGGCCCAAGAACACAGTTATTTCTTAGTGCACTTCTTAGACAATAAATGGAAATTAAAAAAATCCAACCTGCACTTTCTCAATAATATTTTTACAGTGTGGTGTACTACTTTTGGGACAAATTATATCAATATTATAGAAAACTTCTTCAGCTCTAACTCAAAATATGGATAATTTTATGTTAAGGGGGTCTTGAATTCTTTTGACAGCTTCCGAAATACTAATTTTTAACCTTTTTTAGCCGGACCAAAATCACTACTTTACTTTAAAATTATGACCCAAACTTTTTTTACAGTGTAGTTTCATCCCCCTACTTAATATTTCAGGCATAAAACATGAAGAAATAAATTTGGAAAGTGCATAAAAATAATGGAAAGTAACACACTGTCCACACTAGGGACTATATTTGTAGACACCAAAATCAAGGGACGATAACTGTGTTCCCGGACCTATAACAGTACACACGCTGAAGTGTCTTGCCTTCTTTACTGACCATTGATTTTATGTTGAAAGTCTAAAAAGATAAAGGTTTTACTACAATAGTATCACATAAACTTCACATTTTTCAAGATCTATGACAATGAGGTCAAGGTTAGATAAATCCTGTCAGACAGACATGTTCACCGTGCAATTATTCCATACACCAAATATTGTTGACATGTTGCTTAATATGGTAATTTGAACAGATCAAAATACAAAAACTTAACATTACTGTGTGTTTGTTTATTCTACATTGGATAGAGGTCCAGGGGGAGGGTTGACATCTCACAAAACATGTTTAACCCCGCCGCATTTTTGCGCCTGTCCCAAGTCAGGAGCATCTGGCCTTTGTTAGTCTTGTATGTTTTTTAATTTAAGTTCATTTATATGTTTTGGAGTTTAGTGTGACGTCCATTTTCATTGAACTAGTACACATTTTGCTTAGGGGCCAGCTGAAACCCGCCTCCGGGTGCGGGATTTTCTCGCGGAGTTGAAGACCCATTGGTGGCCGTCATCTGTTTTCTGCTGTTTGCTCGGGTTGTTGTCTCTTTGACACATTCCCCATTTCCATTCTCAATTTTATTGACCAAATGAACCATAAAAAATGAGGTCAAGGTCCGATGATACCAGCTAAAATGACCTGTGCACCTTACAATCATTCCATACACCAAATATAGTTGACATATTGCTTAAATTACTTCAAAACAGACCAAAACACTTGACATTGACCAATGAACCAAGAAAATAAGGTCAAGGTCAGGTGAAAGCTGCCAGACTGACATGTACCCTTAAAATCATTCCATGCACCACATATACTTGACCTAATCATGTAACTTTAACCTTGATCACTGATCCATGAAATGAAATCAAGGTCAGGTGAACCCTGTCTGACAAACATGTAGACCTTGCAAGGAACCCATACAACAAATATAGTTATCCTAGTACTCATATAATGAGTGAGAAATTCAATAACAAATAAATGAGGAATGTGTCCATGGGACACAGATGATGCCCCCGCTTGCATATAACGTTATAAAGGGACACAACTCAAGAAGGGTAAAAGTGACGCTACCCAAATTTGTACTTGATCTGAGTTTTGTGGTAAAAAAAAAGTTTTATTTTTATTCAACCAATTGTCAAGGACAATGAACATATGACAGACAGAAACTTCTTAACATATGGAATCTTCATACAAGGTATGATGTATCCAGGTCTTCTACCTTCAGATATAAAAAGCTTTATACAAATAGTTTACGACGCAGTTGCATTGTTATCCCTATGTCTTGCATGCTGTGACTTTTGTTGCAGGTGAGACAAAAAAGTAACTGACATGATAAAACATAACAAAAATTCAAACAAGACAACGAACAGCCTAACTCATGTGTAAAACAACAGAAAAAACAAAAATTGATATACAGTAACAAACAATAACCACTGAAGTACAGGCTAATGACTTTGGACAAGCACATACAAAAATAAATAATATGTACATAACATGAACTGATAAATTTAATATTTTTATGCAATATTAGTGCCCTTAAATGGATTTTATCATATTATGTCTTAGTAAAAACTCATCATAGATACAGATAAAACTCATCCTGAAACATGCACATCAATAATCTAATTTGTTCATACTTTTTAAATCATAACAAAATATCTTCCAAATATAATGAATAACTTTATAATTTACAAAATACTCACAAAACAATTATAGGCCAAGCAGTGTGTATTCTAAATCAACAGAAAAAACATTATATACAAATTATCTGCTATTGACAATAATTTACCCGTAGCCTTTCTTAAAATTATGTATTGTAATGATTAACAAATTCATTTGTACATGTTTACTATCAAAACATGTGCATAATCTGGATAACAAATATGTATTTAATAAATAAATGTGTATATGAACCTTCTAGAATAATAAAAATCTACTAATAAGGTTAAGGTAAAATGCTTTTAAAATCAACAAAAATTATTTAATATGGTCAAAATGCAATAACATAACATTAAGGGTTCCATTTTTACTGCACCAGATATGCATTAACTAATGTCTCTTTAGTGATGCAATCTAATCTAACAAAAAATGTGTTCAAAACAAAACACAAGTAGTTGCAATTTGTTCACCAAATAAAAACAGAATATTTTGAAACTTTTAAAACAACACCAATTTTATCTCTAACCAATTTAATATGCAAAATAATTAAGTGTTGCATTAAGATTTATGGTGTATTGATATGCACAACGTACTCCTACAGACAAGATTCTTCCTTATTTCACATATAAAATAAAATAGGAGGCACAAATTGCAATTCAGATTATATCAAAATTTAGTTAAAGCCTAAATGACTTACTGGTAAACATTAGCAGATATACAACTGTTTTATAAAAAGCAAAGTAAGAGAAAAACTTGATTTAAGCTCAATAGAACTGTCAAATCTTAGTCAAAACCCTAATTAAGCAAATTTTTTAAACAGTTTTCAAGATTAAGGCAAAAGACACAAGAAATTGGTAAAAATTGTCAATTATGGGCAACTGAAAATTTGGGGGGGGGGGGGGGGGGGGTGGATGGAGGAGGGATGGAAAGAAGATAAATCTTGTTATTCTAGACATTTTTGCCCTGCTTTTATTTTCAAGAAATTAGACAATTACTTACAATTTATTCGAAACCTGATTAAAAGGAAGGATAGGTGCAAATACTTTGTCAAAAAGGCTGTATGTACAACTGATGAACTTAAAAAATTTATATAAGTTGATGTGAAACAATTAAAAAATTAATTAATGCTAAAATCAAGTGAATTTCAGCTTACATTAATTTCTTTTGTGAAGACCATTTACAATTACAATTTCATATGAAAGCTAATTTCATATCAGATTTAAATAACTCAAATTGGTAAAACATGGTGGATAAATAAATAAATATTTACATATATAAACAAATACTGTTTAGGGAGCAAGATAAAATTCATACATGTCTGATGTTGCTCTTTTTCCTGTCAAAAATAATACAAAAATTCATCAAAATATCAAAATCAACATAAAAAAAATTAGGGTTAGTCAGGAAACCCTAAGCCTTAAACAACAAATATATTTATTGCCCTAAGCTATAAGCTTTATTTCAACAAAGGTTTTAATAAATAATAGCTGAAAGTATGATTTTAGTTTACTCACAAAAGGACACCTTACTCTAAGAATGGTTTTACTGCTAGATGGGAAAAGTCAATGGATTGCAATATTTCTATACCCAAGTCAACCCTAAATGTTATCAATCACTCTATATATGTGCATTGATGAACATAGAAGCAGGTTAAAAGCAACAAATTAATACGAATCATATCTTGCAAATATGGTATTTGAAAATATCAATTGAAACTGGCCCTGTTTATAGAAACTGAGCTACTTATACAAAAATATAAAAGCAATCAAAACAAACTTAAAATATGGTAGATACTGCTTAGTCTACATTCTCTATCTGCTGTTCTTTTCTGCTGATGCAACATGGAGAAAACTGAACAAATCCAAGTGTAAGTAATGGTGTTATTAATTCTTTTCTATCTGCAGCCTTTAAGTAATTATATGGTCTGCTATAGTACACAACAGGACTGTTCACACACTGGTTCCCGGTCATTATTTCTTCAAACTGTACAGTGTTACATTGGAAATAGGAAAATGTTACCTGCATAAAAAAAAAATCAAAATGAATGGCAACTTCAATTTACAAATCTGAAATAAATCATAAACATCTTAACTGAACAAAATTGCAGATACCTCAATTTGTTCATGCTTTATATTATACAGTAGTTTAAGTTAAAAATAAAAGTAAATTAGATAATCAAACTTAACCAAAAAAGTTTTTGAAACAAAAGAAATTACTAAATAGATTCATCTAAAAAAAGTTTCTCCTTGTTATGCAAACCTTGATCCTAAATTTAATTGTTGATTGATGCTTTAGGGGAATTTTCAAATAGAGGTATATCATTTTTCGAGACAAAAATTGGTGTCATTCTCATTGGAAAAAATACATTTCCTGTATTTAAATATACATGTTCAAAAAAATTGTACGGTTAAATAATAATATAATTGGGAATAAACAAATACATTTCTTGCAGAAAATGCTCTAGTTAGAGTTAAGTCATTTTGCTAACTGTTTAACGCAAATTATACCGGTAATTGTAATTTCAATAAATGACTTCATGCAGATTTTATTTTTCCTCTTTTCTTTGAAAAAACAGACGTCTTATAAATCCTTAAATATTCACCTTTGACACATAATAAACAGAATGATTTCATATAGTGTAGATCAAACGTAATTATAGGTAAATTACTGTAAACTTACACAAGCATAAGATACTTATATAAAACAAAATTCTTATCAACTGATTCAATTGATGTACAAATACTTTTTCAAAATAATTCATAAATAGTAAATCATTATAAATTTTGATTTACAAAGGAACTATATGCAAGTGTATATCTAAAATAAAAGGGTTGTTCGTCCAATCTTTTCTAAATTCAAGGGCAAATAAAATGTCAAAAGTTGGCAGTTGATGATTAAAATGGTGTAGAAAGATTCTACAAATCATAAAAACACATTATAAGTTTCATGATATGTCTTCAACTTAGTATTCTGCACCATCTCCAACACCAGAGTGATCTCATAAATCCAGCATGGCTGAATCAATAAAACCACTGCAAGCAAAACGCATTTTTATTGTGCCATTCTTATTCTTATCTGGTGTCTATTTGAAAGCAGAAGTCATTGATATCATCTTTCACTGTGGATAGACAGGATAATGTTCCATGTCTTGGGCATTCGTCTTTACCAAACAGAATACCTTTATTTCCTCCAGATGTCGTTTGATCTGTTTTAGAATCCTGCAACCAAAACCAGACGTCTTTAATCATGTTTTCAAAAATTAAATTGCCATAAAAGTTATTGCCTTTACTGAGGACATATTATTGCTAAAAGTTTTGAGATGTTCTGGTGTTTTAAAGTGGACACGCTTTGCAAATAATAATAATTGAACACGTTTGGATCATTTAGGATTTTGAGGACACGTTTGGGCATTGTTAAGGAAATTGACACTTTTGGAAGTGTTACATATATCATGTCTGTCTGAATTTCAAAATTATAAAGAAATAACATTTTCATTCCACTTATTAAGCTTGCTCATGTTGTTTCATTTCTTGTTGTAGCAAGATGTTGGTAAGGAATCTTACTGCTATTCTCAATTTAAAAAAAACAATATCTTACTGGTTTTACATGTATGTACATGTATTGTAACACAATAGTCCAGCAATGTGAAAAAAAACCCTGAAAAGTCAGTCCTCATTCTGCAGTATGTTAAGGTTAAGCACAAAGTGGTTAAAGTGACAGTCTTGTCAATAGTCATGATAGTAATGGTCAAAATTTATTTTCACCATATTTTTTAAAGAATTTACCTTCCCTTTAGGTTACACATTCTGCAAAACTTCTCCAGCATTGTTGTGAACCTCATTTCTTCCACTGTTCTAGAAGTCAACAACAAATCATAAAGTATTTCTTTTAGGTCATTTTGAAAGTCATGTCTTCCAGCTTCAATATGATATATCAAAACTCTGAAAAAAAAATCCTAATTATTTATATAAGAACTGGACACTGATTAGAGGTGCATAGAATCTGCTGTCGATTTGGAAACTTGTTCTATAATCTATTATTAAGTCAGACTTGGTGTCTATTTGAGTCGTACCTGTACATATATGCAAAATCAAATAAATGGGGAATATGTCCATGGGACACAGATGATGCCCCCGCTAGCATATCATATAAAGTTATAAAGGGCAGGGTTTCCCCGAGTCAATTATTTTTTTCGCCAACTAACATAAATATATTTTTCGTATAAAATTTTCCTTCTTTCTAACCCCCCCCCCCCCCCCATTTACTTTTTAAAAGATACTGTAAAAATAGCAATATAGAAATCATAATTTTGACTTCTGGGACACAAGATTCATCTTCAAAAGTTTATCGGATATATATTTCCCTTCCAGTTGAAGGATAAAGACTAAAGGCAGAGACTTTTCTTACTTTTGAACAGGTTTGGAACAACCCTCCAAATGTGGGATATCCCTTAAATAAGGGACTGTCCCTCAGACAAGGGATCATTTTGCTGTTGTAGAAAGGTAAAAAGAAAAATTTAGCTTTTTTTTAACTTAAAAGGGGAAAAATTCATTATATTTGGAACAACTTTTCTTAAAGAGGGGTCCACTTATTTTTAAAAATAAAGAAGATACATGTATAAGTCCAGGAATATTACAAAATTCTTGGACATGTTTTGACCATATAATACCAGATAGTTGTATAGTTCTTTGGGAAAAGTTTCTTCAAATGATATGAATATGTGCCCTTTTGTACTAAGAAGTGGTTTTTACAACAAAAATATTTTTTTTTTATCACTTGAAATTGATCCCTGATTTAAGGGATAGTCATTACATTGAAGGGTTACTTATTTGAGGGGTTGTTCCCAACCTGTTGAATATATTTCTTCATAACGACAGTTTTCTTTTCCGGACCATCGTAAATGAAAAAGTTGAGACGTAAAAATATGCTTGAAACACGTGCGTCGCCAAAACGAAAAATAAATAAGATGGATGAAATCAAATCATTATATATATTTCTTTCGCCAAATTCTTTCGCAAATGATGAATTTTAATCGCCACAATTTTTATTTTTTTGCAAAATGCGAAAATGGTGAACGCCAGCGGTAACCTTGAAAGGGACATAACTGAAGAACAGTAAAAGTGACGCTACTCAAATTTGTACTTGATCTGAGTTTTGTGGTTATATGTATTGTGTATAAGTTTTATAACATTTCGTTGAGGCAAACTGAAGGTAGAGAACGGAAACAAAAAATTCAGCAATTATTCCATTTGTAAAGGGGCATAACTCTAGAACAGTAAAAGTGACCCCACCAAAATTCAAACTTGATCTGTATTTTGTGGTATTAAGCATTGTGTATAAGTTTCATAACATTTGGTTGAGGCTAACTTTAGTTAGAGAATGGAAATGAAAACTAGTATTTTTTCCATTTGTAAAGGGGCATCATAACTCTAGAACAGTAAAAGTGACACTACCAAAACTCAAACTTGATCTGTGTTTTGTGGTAATAAGCATTGTGAATAAGTTTCATAACATTTGGTTGAGGCAACCTAAACTAGATTTGATTTGATTTTTGGTGTTTTAACGCCACTTTTAAGCACCGCTTTTGGGCTATTTCGTGGCGGCCAATTTTTATTGGTGGAGGGAGCCGGAGTGCCAGGAGAAAACCACCGACCTGTGATAGGAAAACTGACAATCCTAGTCAATTTAGATTGGAGTCGAGTGCACCCGCACGAGCGGGGTTCGAACTCACAACCTCAGTGTTGACTGGCTAGTGATTACAATAGTAACTACTTAGACCACTCGGCCACTGAGGCCCCTCCTAAACTAGAGAATGGGAACGAAAAATTCAGCAATTTTTCCATTTGTAAAGGGGCATAACTCTAGAACGGTTTAAGTGACGCCACTGAAATTTAAACTTGATCTGTGTTTTGTGGTAATAAGCCTTTTGTAGAAGTTTTATAACATTTGGTTGAGGCAAACTAAAGTTAGAGGACGGAAACCAACTTTGGGACGTAAGCCAAAATATTTATCAAATGGAATTTATTTTAATATGTTGCATTAGAATGGAGATATCTGTATTGTATTTCGTTGCTAGGTAAACTCAATTTGTGACAGTCAAATCTACGTTTCACGAAGGCCAAGCTTAAAATACAATACAGATATCTCCCAATTACAGATATTTGAATTTTAATGAGGGCCGGTAAATAATGAAAACTTATAAATGTAAATAAAATGCTCCGCTGGGTGCAGCTTGATACGACCACAGAGGTCGAACCCTGAACAGTTGGGGCAAGTATGGACACAACATTCAAGCTTGATACAGCACTGAATTTGGATTGTGATTAAATATTTGACACAGCATAGGTTTCTGACACAGAATGAATGTGGTCTAAGAACTTAAAAATATTTTTAATTTACCTATTCAAACCATATCATTATTATTTGCTTTTATATATAAATCAGAAATAACCAATTTAAAATGGAAAATTTTAAAGAAAAAAAATGGAAAAAAAGGAAAAAAAAATCCCTCCCCCCAAATTTTTTGAACCCCCTTATGATTCATCACCCCCAAACTCAATCCCAGCCTTCCCTTTGTGGTATGGTACATTGCAGTACAATTTCAGAGAGATCCATATATACACTTGAACACAAGTTATTGTCTGGAAACTAGAAAAATGCTTGTTTTTAGGCCCCTTTTTGGCCCAAAATTCCTAAACGTTCAGGGCAATTACCCCCAAACTCAAACCAAGCTTTCCCTTTGTGGTATGGAACCTTGTAGTACAATTTCATAAAGATCCATACACTTACGCACAAGTTATTGTCCTAAAACTAGAAAAATGCTTGTTTTTTGCCCCTTTTTGGCCCCGTATTCCTAAAATTTTGAGGCAATTACCCCCAAAATCAATCCCAGCCTTCCCTTTGTGGTATGGTACATTGCAGTACAATTTCAGAGAGATCCATACACTTGAACACAAGTTATTGTCTTGAAACTAGAAAAATGCTTATTTTTGGCCCCTTATTCCTAAACGTTGTGGGCAATTACCCCCAAACTCATTTTCAGCTTTCCCTTTGTGATATGGAACCTTGTAGTACAATTTCAGAAAGATCCATACACTTACACACAAGTTATTGTCATGAAACTAGAAAAATGCTTGTTTTTTGCCCCTTTTTTGGCCCCTAATTCCTAAAATTTTGAGGCAATTACCCCCATAATCAATCCCAGCATTCCCTTTGTGATATGGAACCTTGTGGTACAATATCAGAGAGATCCATACACTAACACACAAGTTATGTCTGGAAGTTACAAAAATGCTTATTTTTGTCCCCTTTTTGACCCCTAATTCCTTAACTGTTGGTACCATTATCCCCAAAATCAATCCCAACCTTTCTGTTGTGGTATTGAACCTTATGGTAAAATTTCATAGAGATCCATTCACTTAAACTAAAGTTAGAGTGCGAAAACCAATGTGTCTTCGGACGACGACGACGACAACGACGTTGACGCCAACGTCATACCAATATACGACCACAAAAATTTTTTTGCGGTCATATAAAAATTGAAAAAAAATGGTAACATTTGTCATTTCCATGTGTAAGGGCAATAACTCCCATAAGAAGTTGTCTGACAGTTTTACAGCTGTGAGGTTTAATTATGCATACAAATTTTCGAAAATGCTAAAAATATCACTGATACCTTTATCTTACATTCATTTAGAGTATTTTCCTGAAGAAATAACTGTGAAGAACTTCTTAAAAGCAATCGTGCTTTGAAAACGTACACAGATTTAACATATCCGTCTCTGGTCCATGTTTAACATTGTCAAGTCAACATCCAGTATTAGAAAAATGTGATTTTTAAAATATAAAGCAAAGTTGTTGAGAACATAATGTATGTCACCATGCTGGTGACGATTTGTCTCGGTGCTGAAGTGTCTAGAATGCTGCAAACTTGACACATTCAGTCAGGGGTACTACTTGTACAAGTTATTATTATCCACCCCTAGTTGATCCGGCCCTATAATAAAATAATAATGAATAATTAACTTCGGCGGATTTGGTGACATATCTGAATCAGTATAAATGGAATTTGTAAAAAGTATCGATGAATAATGACAGCAGGTAAGTGAAGGATGCCTAATATTACCTTTAGCATGTTTAGAGAAACATTCAGATGAATTATTTTAAATCGATACAAAAATGAGTAATCAGTATGATTTGTACAATTTGTTAAGCAGCATCGATATCAGTATATGAATATGAAGTTTTTTTCCATGATAACTCAGAATACAATTGGGAAAAGTTTATATTCAATTCCGACACATAGAAGAGATAAATAGATATTTACAATCCACTGGAACACATAATAATGTAATTACCATAATGATCATTAGTCTATACATTTGTAATTGGTTTGTTTATTCAACAATTGTCTGATGATCGTGAACCAAAGTAAGGCTGGTCGTAATCACTTAATTCAATTAAAATCATAGCTATTAAAATTTACTAAGAGCTAATTTCCTAATTCTTGTAGAGTAAAACTTTGGTGGCTTGCTTGCTTTGTTTGTATAAACTTTTAACTCAAGCTTTGACATCTTCAAACAATATATATAGGCATAGTTAAACCTGTATATATTATATTTACATTTAATTGGACGTTATCCCAATAAAATTGTACAATATACAAACAAAGCAAGTAAGTAAGCTAACCTGAAAGTCTTGCTCTACATGCATTAGGAAATTAGCTCTAAATAAACAATTCACAGGGCCGTAACTAGGCCTTGGGAACAGACGAGGCAGGGGTTTGGGAGCCGCCGATTGAGGCCCCCTGGCCGAAAATTGTAACATTATGGTTCGAAATATATCTTGTTACCTCCGTTGTTTGTATCATATTTATCGTTTTTGTTTCATATTTACCATATTAAGAACTGTAATAGTCTATCAGAGCCGGTTGACAGATATTTGCCTCGAATTTTGTACCATCAATTATATAAAATTTACAGTAGGTTATGTGTCTGATAGTAGAAAATGCGGGACAAGTGTGTGTGGTCAACGCTTCATTAAAAATAACACACATTTTCAATAACACTTTAATAAAGCGCAAAGAGTGGAACCTAGTCACTGTCTGTGAATGCTAGTTTAACCTTTCTTGTGCCACTATGATCCCATCATCTGACTACTTTCTTTGAATTGAATAATTAATTTTTTTTGCTAATTCTATAAACATGATAAATGCATGTGCGTATTGCTGTGTGTTTGTTTTTCTTACATTGGCTAGAGGTATAGGGGTGGGTTGAGATATCAAAAAACATGTTTAATTTTTAGTTCATTTATATATTTCAGAGTTTTATAGTATGACGTCCATTATCACTGAACTAGTACACATTATTGTTTAGGGGCCAGCTGAAGCACGCCTCCGGATTCGGGATTTTCTCGCTGTACTGAAGACCCATTGGTGGCCTTCGGCTGTTTTCTGCTCTTCGGTCGGGTTGTTGTCTCTTTGACACATTCCACATTTCCATTCTCAATTTTATTACACCCGAATCAATAATGATACAAATTAAATACTCTCTAGTCACCTTTACCATGGTTAATTGTGCGACCGTCTTTATTTCGCAAGCCCAAAGTATTCCCACAATACTCCATGGAAATTCAAAGTATCAAGCAATCAAATTGTCATTCTGCCAAGGTCTTGTCCTGTCCGTTTAACATTTGAATGGAATAATCACATAACTTGCTCTCTATATATAGCTAAAAGAAAGCCTACTTCATGTACTTGCCGTTAAACCAAACAAATCCTCCATCCATCCAAAATAAATGTTTTGTTTTCGAATAGCAGCCAGGTTTGTAGCAAAACATTTGAAAATGCCTCAAATCTTCATTTTAATTTGAAAGAGAACTACATACAAATTGTGGGGTGTTTAGGTATTCATGTGTGATCTGTGAATGCTTCTTTAATAATATTAACCTAGCAAGGTGAAGAATTCGAACTATTTTAATTTTGATTTACTTTGCGAACTGATAACGTTGGAAATATCCATTATCAATAATTCATTTTCACGTGAAATAAATAATTACAGAACCAAATGCCGGTTTACTGGCGATGGTAATCAGATACAGAGATATTGATACCTTACGTTGAAATAAAAGTACAGAAGCTGCACGTCAACATAAATTACTATTCGAAGTATGCATTACTTAATTCTTGATGTTAAAATGCAAGGATGTGTTCTACCCTCTGCATGCATGCCTAACTTTCTCCATTTTCTTTTTTTCCCTTATTATTTTTTTTTTGCCAGCAATTGCCTCGTCTGCCTCATTGTAGTTACGGCCCTGATTCAAGGTCTTTATAGTTGGATCTTTTATTAGAAGTTCTAATAACGTTTGTCAGGACCTCAGCAGGAATATCATCTCTTCCTGCTGCTTTTCGAAGATAAGCATGAAATACATGTACAGCTTTTAAGACTTCTTCTTATATCTATCTATAATAATATTCAAGATAATAACAAAAAACTGCAAAATTTTGTTAAAACTACCAATTTGGTGGCAGAAACCCAACAATGGGTTGCTCGATTCGTCTGATAATTTCAGGGCCGATAGATCTTGACCAATTGAACAATTTAACCCCATGTCAGATTTGCTCTAAAAGCTTTAGTTTTTAAGATATAAGCTAAAAACTGCATTTGACCCCTATGTTCTATTTGTAGCCATGGTGGCCATGTTTGACGATGGATCAAAACTTCGGAGTTTCAGAGAAGAAGATTTTTGAAATAGTTTATGACAACAGACGACGACGGACGCCAAGTGATGGCATAAGCTCACATGGGGCCCTTTGGGCTCCGGTGAGCTAAAAAGGGAGACAATGCCATTTAATATAAGGCAAAATAATAAAAAAAATCTTAAAGATCCATTATCTTTAATAAATATGTACAATGATGTATGGAAATGTTTGACACAAGCTTTCTGTTTTTTTGGTGGTTTTTTTTCGATTTTAAAGACTGAAAATAAAATATATTGACTCTGAAATTAAAATTTTGGGTTATATATTAAAACCACTATATACTCATGATACTGCACAGACTTTAAACCCATTGACAAGGATGATGGTGTCTAAGTAACTGCAGTTGAGAATACCAAACATGTTGAATGAGGGCATTTTTTTAAAGAAAATACAAATGTACTTTTAACCATGCTATTGACATTCTTATCTTTATCTATAATCATGATAATCATATTTTTTACTTTTCTTTATTTTCTGTTTTTTTATATTTTTGGTTTATTTTTCTATTTCAACAATTTCTTTATCATATTGGCTTGAATTTTTTTATTTTGTTCATCTAAAGTTCCTTTCTTAGTGGTCCATTTATAAACATGATAAAACATCATTTCCTTAAGCATGTTAAGTTCTAGTTCGTTAATATATGATCATGATGATAAACCTGTCATCCATACATGTTTACTACGCATGGATGGACTTACCGGACAACCGCACTTCTGTGAAAACAGAGGTGACCCATTTGTCTGATTGATTTTCAAATCTTTTCAGATATATGATTGCGGAAATAAGATAATAAAAAATGTACATAACATTGAGTTTTCAGTGAATAGATTCAAATCAAATTTGATGCAATTTTTATATAATAAAGAAGAAATATACACGATCAAAGCCTTAGATGGGCGGAGTTACCAGACTGCATCGTATTTTCATTTTTATTCCCTATAAATATTTTTTTATATTGGGGCGGATCGACTAAGGGCCCGATTGACATGAAAGCTACAAGAAGTACCTGACTGAGATTGCAGTAGTGAATGAAAAGATGCTAATTTTAATTTTACCTGGAACTACTACCCACAGTTTTCATCAACTCTTCATCTGAATCAGCATCAACTTTGGGAAGAAAGTTTTCAACAAGATATTCTCTAACTTTAACATGATTTTCCTGTTCAAGTTCTTTGACACTTGTGTCAAATGTCAAGTTAGCATTCAAATAATCCATCATCTTGATTAAATCTGCATCGAGGGGTGGCAAATCTGCATTTATATTTGAAAACATGTCGAAAAATTCATCAATGCTCTTCGTGGATGAAGGGTCGATCCAGTTCCAATTAATCTGAAGATTTTCTAGTTCGCTCATCGTCCAATCACTTGTTTCACGCGGAATGTAACTACTCAGTGCAGTTAATTTCTTCTGTTTATCGCTTGATGCGGAATAATAATCGCCATCTGATCTATTTGTCCACAGTGGATCATCTTCTGAATTTGAGCGGTGCCGTTTGCCAGGGGAAATCATAGAGAGGGGAGCCTAACTCGCTTCAGATGATACTCAGATAATGGCGGATTTATTTCGGAAATATCTAGATTTTACATAATAAATAAACATAAAGTCCGAACATACCGATAAATTATCCTGCTAATTCGATTGGCTTAAAGTTTTTTGGTGTTTTTATTTCGATAAGTGTATGAACCCTTGACCGGTTATTTGGGGTCTTCTTTTACAGTTTCAAAATAGGATAACAAATCATTGTCACGTGCTCGGGAAGCAGGACAAATCGCCCCACTGGAAAATCGCCCCACACCAAATCGACCCACTTTTTCACCAACTCGCCCCACCTTTAAAAAAATCGCCCCAAACTGGTTTACCAACTCGCCCCACTTTTGAAAAGTTTTAAATCCCGTTAATTTTTCTCCTGCCAACTCGCCCCAACTAATGAAAAAAGGTAAAATCTAGATGAATATATAATTTTCAGGTCTGCCAACTCTCCCCACTTAAAAACGAAAATTTATTAAATTATTTTTATTGACTATGAGGTGGCATGACTCAATTCATCAGGACTTTTCTATTTTTCATAAGTGGGGCGAGTTGGCAAGACTCAATTCATCAGGATTTCTCTATTTTTCACAAGTGGGGATAGTTGGCATTCACGTCACAGAAATACTGATACTCACTTCTTTCTGCTTTATTTTAACAAAAAGAAAAGAACTACAAAATAGATATAAGAAGATGTGGTATGAGTGCCAATGAGACAACTCTCCATCCAAGTCACAATTTGTAAAAGAAAAACCATTATAGGTCAAAGTACGGTCTTCAACACGGAGCCTTGGCTCACACCGAATAGTAAGCTATAAAGGGACCAAAAATGACTAGTGTAAAACCATTCAAACGGGAAAAGCATGTTTATCTAAGGTTTTCATAGGTATTGATTTTATTTATGAGTGGGACAGGAATATAGATATACAATCGGATTTTACCCTTTTTCATAAGTGGGGCGAGTTGGTAAACAAAAGTGGGGCGATTTTTCAGAAAGTGGGGCGAGTTGGTGAACAAGTGGGGCGATTAGGTGTGGGGCGACTTGCCAGTGGGGCGATTTTTCATGGATTCCGTGCTCGTGTGTGTTAAAGCACACGAATGCACTCCATAAAAGTGTTTTCTGCGTGTATTATAAAAATATGAAAATGATGGGGGGGAGTCTAATTGAAAATATTTCAGACTTCGAAATTACTTTCTCAAAAAAAGGCAGATTGTTTGTCTGTTCTTAATATTTCTTGAATTAATGTCTTTTTTTTCCCCTGACGATATCTAAAAACAAATTTAAGGAGGGGGGGGGGGGGGGGGGGTGTGAAATGTTTGATTCTAAATGTCTTTACAATCGTAAAATTTTCTTCAACGCGGATGAATCAATATTCAGCCAGAAATTTACATAAAATGTTTTTTTTTTTTATTTAAACTAATTTTCACCTGAGGAAAAAAAAGTGTCGGTGCTTTTACATAATTTTGATTTCGGGTACCAGGTAACACTGCATCCTCGTGTAAGCATTAATTTGATGAAAATCTTACAATTTTTGATGATTTTTAAATTACAAAAATGTCAATGTCCTGTTTTTAATTATAGATATCAATAATACTGCATTGGAAAGCCCTTGAAACTTGAAAATGATCCTCCGCCTCCATTAAAAACAATGACTAAAGAATGTGATTTGGTGCAAGTCGTCCAAATATGTTGGATATTAAAAAAGGGACTCCGTGTAGTGGTATTATAATATACTCATTGAAAGCTCTGAGAGTCTCATTAAATTATAGCCTCAGATAATAGCAGGCACTAGCTGCAATATTATCAAGTCAAAACTTCTTTTTTTTTTACCACATTATTCACATCTTTCCGTATTTATTCTCTGTTCTTTTTAATTCACTAAATTGACAATTTAACAACTAGACGATTCCACAATGTATATAAATATTGCGAGTATAAAATACAGTGGTTGGATTTAATCGAAATTTCGTATTTCAATCATATTATCATCCTGCCCTTAAAACTAGCTGTCCAATGTTTTTTAGAGAAGAACCTCTCATACATAGTGTTCATGCAAGTTGGCTACTTTATCTTCAGCATTGTTCACTGAATCAGCATAGGCGGATCTAGGCCCCCTTTAGAGGGACAAATTTGGTTGGTTATATCATCAGTAGGGAATCACTGATCCATGACTGTAACGGACCCCCTAATAAAAACTTCTGGGTCCGCCACTAGCTGGAATGGCTAATTGTTATGCACAAACTTTGAGGAAAATATAAATATTTGGCAAGGATGCCACTTTTTCATTAGGAAGTATCCAATATTTCGTCAATGAAACAAATCTGGAAAAGGGTTGAATCATCATTATCAGAGACATATATACATGTATATATATATGTGTGTCTCTTGTTGAATAATTTGTATATTTATAAAATCTGTATTGCAGATCTTTGATGAAAAAAAATAACCTTTTTAATTAATGACGATTTGAAGCTTGACATAAGAAACAGGTAGGCACCGTTTATAAAATATTTTTCTTTAATACCTATAGATTTAGATTGTATGCCTTTTGGGAGTTTTAAAATATATGTACCCTTATTTGCTAACATCAAGAACAGAGCTCTCCATGGAAGTAAGTATCTATAGACGCTGGTGTTACTCCAAAAAATGTTATCGTTCGCTGCCGACGAAACACCTTTCAATATCGTGAATATTTTTTAAACAATACGGATACAGGAATTAGCTGAGTTTCCAATTTACTTGGATACCAAAAATTCACTCCCACGTCCATGCATTCAAGAAGAGGATATCTTAAAAACTCATAGTCGTGTTTAACGTTTTGTTTTTGTATTTCATCCAAAGATGCAGACACTCGAATTTTCATTTGGTCTCTGGTGAGAGTTGTCTTTTTCATGATTGGCGATCATACCACATATTTTTATTTATTATAAGGGTGACATTTCTGTGTGTCAACTAATTGTTCTTAATTAAATGTTAAGCTGTTACACCGTCACAGGTTACAGGAGAATTTAGCACTTACAGTATGTGTAAGCCCACCACATTCTCATACTGTATGACCTTGTTCTAAGTAAGTAGTGGGAAACTCTGTGGTTGTTGTTGGTTGCTTTTTGTCATATTAACTTTTGTTTGATACTTGCATTTATAAATGTGTGAGGATCCTGATTTTACACCAACAAACTACACTACTTATAAAAACACCAAAATGTACAATGCGACAGGGATAAACCAGTTTTATCTGCATACAAACGGTATCCTTTGCCTTTCCTAGGACCATGTATCTTAAAGTAAATCAAACAAGTAAAACTGTGAGCTACTGCTCGCTGATGATACCCCCACCGATATATTTCGGTAAACAGGAAGTTGTTGAGTGATGAATCTGAAAACGCATCACACGGTGTAACTTACTTATATAAACCCTGAAACTAAATTTCAGAAATCCTTGTCAAGTAGTTCCTGAGAAAAATGTGACGAAAATATCCATGGGACGGACGGACTGACAGATGGACTGACGGAAGGACAGACAGAGGTAAAACAGTATACCCACACTTTTTTAAAGCGGGGTATAACAACAACAATAAAATGCTACGCTGAGAGCAGCTGGATACGACCTCAGAGGTCCAACCCTGAACTGTTGGGGAAAAATGGACTCAATATTCGCGCTTGATACAGCTCTGAATTTGGATTGTAAATAAATATTTGACACCTAATAGGTTTCTGACACCGAATAACTGTAGTCAAAGAACTCAGAATTGGTTATATGATTTGAATTTATATTCAATTTTTTGCTTTTGTGCAATACACTATGCTGCGAAATTGAACCCCCCAAAATTTTTTTTACCCCCCCCCCCCTTTTTTTGGCAAAAAGAAATAATATTTGAAGAAATTTTCTTTTTAATTTCTGAAATCTGAAATGAAAAAAAATATTGCCCCCACAATTTCTTTTTTACCCCTCCCCCCTTTTCCAAAAAAAAATATTTCCCTCAACATATGGTCATAATCTCAATTGAAATTTCCAATGGAGGTTGCAACCATAATTACTAATTTTAATACATCATATAAGTCTTAAAATAGAAAAAAAAATCCCCTCCCCAAATTTTTTGAACCCCCTTATGATCCATCACCCCCAACTCAATTCCAGCCTTCCCTATGTGGAATGGTACCTTGCAGTACAATTTCAGAGAGATTTATACACTTGAACACAAGTTATTGTCTGGAAACTAGGAAAATGCTTGTTTTTTGCCCCTTTTTTGGCCCCTAATTTCTAAAATTTTGAGTCAATTACACCCAAAATCAATCCAAACATTCCCTTTGTGGTATGGAACCTTGTGGTACAATGTCAGAGAGATCCATACACTAACACACAAGTTATTGTCTGGAAGTTACAAAAATGCATATTTTTGGCCCCTAATTCCTTAACTGCTGGTATCATAACCCCCAAAATCAATCCCAACCTTCCTTTTGTGGTATTGAACCTTATGGTAAAATTTCATAGAGATCCATTCCCTCAAACTAAAGTTATTGTGCTAAAACCAATGTATCTTCGGACGACAACGACGCCAACATCATACCAATATATGACCGTAAAAATTTGTTGTGGTCGTATAAAAACTTCCAGCACTGGATACATTAACCAATATCTCAGGACCACCAAATTGAACAAAATTATAAAAGATTGCAAATAATTTGGAAAGAGGGTTTAAAAAATATTAGTCTAATTGGAGCGTGGTAATGTAGCTATTTATAGCTACTTACTAAAAAGTGTGAATAGAAAAAGAAAATAAAGTGTCTTTATTTACACTTATATCCATTTATCTCTCATACAATGATTATTTTTGTTGTTGTGTAAATAATTGAACATCTTTATAAAACACACTGTTTATTTATTTCCCTCTTTAGAACAAAATCTGCTTCAAACTAATCAATATGTAGATCACAATTGTAACCTTCATCTTCACCAGTTTTCCATCCTAACCTGAAATTATAATGTTATACATTTAGTGAAAAACAAAAGCATTTCAACCTAAAAATTTGAATTGAAATAATCAATGATTGTGTGTTCTTAAAAAGTAGCAGCCCTGTCAGTCTGGACCCCAAAAATCAAGAAGGTCAATGATGTTGTAGTCCTGATTGCAAACTATTAAACAGGTTGTGGTTGTTTTATTCTCTTATTTTAAACTGTCTGGTATTTTATATTGGTATACATGTAGCTGCTCAGTGGCAGATCCAGAACTTTTTGTAAGGGGGGCCCGCTGACTGACCTAAGAAATTTTTTCCCACAAAAGGGGGGGGGGGGGTCAATCTTAATTACACCTACATGTACGAAAGTATGAAAAATCTGCAAATACATGACTGAATTTCACTGAGACCACACAATTTGTAGTCTGTGTTGTAAAAATGGTCAATAGCTGTAGGCTATAAAAAATATTTTGAGAACTTGGCAATGTTAATTATAGACAATAATATTTTAATGTTTGTTTATGTACATGTGCACTTGTTTGTATTCTTAAATCTTTTAACTTCCAATTCATTTGAGACAGAGTTACATTTGTAAGTCAATAACAGGAAGAAGAAAGAATATTTTCCATGAAATATTACATGCAACTTTTCTCACAAGTAAAAATAACTATTTGAGTATAACTTTAATATCTTACCTTCTTCATTCATTTTTGTACATATAGTTGATGAAAAGTAATTTGCTACAACACTACAACATGTACAATGTTTTAAAGAACACTATACTCTATAGTAACTGTTTTCACAGTCTGTATGAAAAATTGCAAAAGCAGCTAGGATGTTGGATTCCATGTATTTCCATTGACTGAAATTATATGAAGACATAATATGAAATTCAATATGAACATAACTAGTACTGGATCATTCAAAGCAAAAATAAAATATTGTAGGCTAGCTAAAGGACACATATCTAGAGTGATATAATTTCATGAATGATGGATATTGTTTTGCAATGGTAAATCATTATATGCAAATACAGAAAAAAAAAAACCAACACTATATATTAACTAGTTTATAGTTATACCATAGTGAGACTTTTTTACTTTCAATTAGAAATGTTAATTCCACATATTTTACATGATGGTGAACAAGATATATGCTTACTATTCTTAGATCAAACTCATACAGTTTATCTAAATGGTTCTATCAAAGATATAGATATAAATATGGCTATCATATTATGGATATAATATGGATATGGCTATTATATTATAGAGCTACGGTTCCACAGATAATTATAACTTAATGACTCTATGTAGTGATTCAAAAATTTGTTTGTCTTTACATCATTCATTTGTCTTTTTTGTCTTATTGTGTTGTAGATTTTGTTTGACTTAGGTTTTACATGTCCTTTTGATGTCTTCTAGGTGTTTCTTTTTTCTACTATATTGTTTTCAATATATTAATAAGTTAATAAAATTTACATGTATTTAAACAATATCACTGTTGAGTCTACTATTTAAATAAAATTTAAAGACAAACATACATGTACAGACCCTTGATACAAGATGTATGTAGTTTATTATTTACATGTAAAATCATGTCATTTTTCCTAATGTAGTAATTAAACAGATATATTGAAATATTCATACCATACAATTCCTACACGTTTTCAATGATACATCATGTGTTGAAGTACACAAACAACTGGTTATATTATGGTCGCTCATTTGAATAACAATGAAGAGGCATAACATGTGCGTCAAAATGCATAATTTGCACCCGATCTGCAATGATGTTGTCATATAAACATTCGAAAACCTGTTAAAGTTTTATCGGACCTTAAGTTTAAAGAAATATCTTATCCAAAAAGGAACAATTGTCAAAAATTCATAAAACCAAGACTTGGTTTTACCAGACATGTGTTTTCGCATCATTTTTAGAAACATTGCAGTTTTTCTCAAGAACCTAAGAAATTTCAATTATCAAAATATGATAACATCAAAATTTTTAACTCAGAGTACCATAAACACTAATCAAATATAAAATTGGGTTGCTCGATTTTCTAAATTCAGACTTTCAAATTGACCACTTACCTCTTTGACTATGACCGGTTTTTTCCAATATGGCGTCTATCCGGAAGTTAGGTAGGCCTGCGTTTGCGTTTAGGTTTCGAGGATGACGCCATGTTGTGCCGAGGATAATTGTTCTCAACTCGGACTACCAGATATCTCGGCCCAAAACAAACTTGGCCTATTACAAAGTCGGCTTCACAAACTTGGTCTATAACAGACTCAAACTATCACAAACTCGGACTGCTAAAAAGATATAAGTATGATAAACGAAATAAGTATTATTTTATTTGAAATTAACTATCAGTACTTTATTTTAAATAAAGTAATGGGTTAAAGTGAGGGTACCCAAATTGCACCCATTTCAACAGTTTTTCACCTACATTTATTCAAGGAACAGACAAAAATTTTCATTCTGTGTTTATTGTAGACGTATCCATTTTACTAGTTCAACACTGAATCACAGAAAAATGGGTTTGAACCTTCCTCCAAACAACCCAAGAATCTGTAATGAAGAGTATCTAAACTTGCAAGTGAATATAGTTCATCAGCAATGTTTCTGAGCTTATTTTGTCAAAATTGAAGCAAACTTGCCACTAAAAGCGTATTATTATTTCACTGTTTGACTATGATTGAACTTGGCCAAAAATAACTATATCTTGCTTTATTATATTTCTTGTAGCTAAAACCCTTTAAACATTGTATTTTTAAAATCATTTGAGATAAGGTATCTTCTGGTACCATGCAGTCATACTTTATCAATTTTTTTTTTATCTTAAGTGAATTTTGGTGGAATTAGACCTTCAATTATTCTCTGAACAATTTTTTTAAATTTTTTTTCCCCCGTCTTATTCTTTAATTTCTTGCAAGGTTTTCTTGTTTCAAAAGATGTTTCCAAGTTATTTCATATATGATATCAAGCAGATTATACATTATTGAAACTGACCCAGTTTAACTGAACGCCTTTCTTCGTAAGAGTTATCTCCTCAAACACTATTTTTCTTGTTATCTCTACTACTTTAATTCACAACAGTAAAGACCATGACAAAACTACTTTCCCACATTGCTATTAAATCCTCAGGATGTTGACCACAATTTTGACCAGATAAATAATTAAAATGGCAAGGTGCACAACTATAGATGTCATGATGGAAGTACACCACTAATTCATGGCCCCATTGCTTTCTATGTTAAATTCCTCAATTTCAAGCACTCAGGCACAGCTCTTTTGTTTTAAGTTCAAATAAAATGACAATCATTGCATGTCAAAGCAACACTTCATGGTGTCTTGTACTGAAAAAATCAGCATACCTTTAATGGCATATAAGAAAGAACTGGTTCCCAAAACTTCGGATGTACCAAAATAGGTACTTCAGATCTGACAAACAGGCAAAATGTACCCTCTTTTTTAAATTTCATGCAATTTTTTTATTATTAAAAATTATAAGTCAAAAAGTGTTCAACAATGATCACCAGTCATTCAGCTTTCATTTGATATCAAAATTGCCTAAATATTCTACATATTTTGAAAGTTACACCCATGCGTAGGAACTATTTTGTGTTAAATATGTACTACTTTCTGGTAATGGTATGTGCTTTCCGGCCGGGCCCCGAATTAGTGGTGTTACACCTATAACAGAACCAAACTTGCCATATTGACTTCAGCATTTCTTAATTTCATTCTATGATCTATTCTAAGCAATAAAAAACATATAAAGCTTAAGTCCAAACACTATTTTACTGATTTTAAGCTCAAATTGGACTGGTAGTAACATATGTGTTATGCAAAAAAAACTCCATATAGGGATATTACCAATGGCCAGTATGATTTTTTTATTCTCAATATCGTGGTTCTATTTGTTAATTTAAACTAGGAAAACAATGTGCTTACCATTGTAGTCATATTTTTGTCAGAGGATGTTCATTTAATAAAAATATATTAGTCCAAACCTAAGACATAATTGAGAATATTGTCCCCCCTTTTTTCTTCAAATTAGAAAAGGGACATTTTTGGTACAAACCAAACTTCTGTGGTACAATATAGATTATTAAGAGCAATTTATATATCCCTCAGCTGGATAACATGCAAAACTGGTTCAAAATTGCATGTACAGTGAGATTTTGGAATTCTTATAGGAGTATATATACTAATTGCCTAGATTGTAAATTAAAGGCTACCATAAGAAAACCAATAAAACTTGAGAAATCATTGGATTATTCGACCAAGAGCTATTTTTTTACAATAAACAAGTCATAATATACATGTTTTATTGATTTAAATCCAAATAATGCAAAAATAAGAACTTGGGGTGACAAGTCTTAACTGCATGCATGTTGTATGACCATAAAAGGCTAAAATACCTTATTGTGTCAATTTAAGGGCTGAAATTTGGCATAAACAGAATTGTTCATCCACAAAAGTTGATTAAACATGATTACTGACATCAAATATGACCAATTTTCATTGGAATAGGTAAAACTTCTTAAAACTGAATTTCTGATGATTCTCTGTAATAGGAACTACACCACTAATTCATGGCCCCATTGCTTGCTATGTTAAATTCTCAATTTCAAGCAGACACAGCTCTTTTGTTTTAAGTTCAAATAAAGTGACAATCATTGCATGTCAAAGCAACACTTCATGGTGTCTTAATGTACTGAAAAAATCAGCATACCTTTAATGGCATATAAGAAAGAACTGGTTCCCAAAACCTCGGATGTACCAAAATAGGTACTTCAGAT
This sequence comes from Mytilus californianus, assembly GCF_021869535.1. Classification (NCBI taxonomy): domain Eukaryota; kingdom Metazoa; phylum Mollusca; class Bivalvia; order Mytilida; family Mytilidae; genus Mytilus; species Mytilus californianus. The sequence continues at coordinate 50,614,898 of NW_026262745.1, read as the reverse complement.
CTGACAAACAGGCAAAATGTACCCTCTTTTTTAAATTTCATGCAATTTTTTTTATTATTAAAAATTGTAAGTCAAAAAGTGTTTTACAATGATCACCAGTCATTCAGCTTTCATTTGATATCAAAATTGCCTAAATATTCTACATATTTTGAAAGTTACACCCATGCGTAGGAACTATTTTTGTGTTAAATATGTACTACTTTCTGGTATGTGCTTTGCGGCCGGGCCCGAATTAGTGGTGTTACACCTATAACAGAACCAAACTTGCCATATTGACTTCAGCATTTCTTAATTTCATTCTATGATCTATTCTAAGCAATAAAAAACATATAAAGCTTTAGTCCAAACACTATTTTACTGATTTTAAGCTCAAATTGGACTGGTAGTAACATATGTGTTATGCAAAAAAAACTCCATATAGGGATATTACCAATGGCCAGTATGATTTTTTTATTCTCAATATTGTGGTTCTATTTGTTAATTTATACTACGAAAACAATGTGCTTACCAATAGTCATATTTTTGTCAGAGGATGTTCATTTAATAAAAATATATTAGTCCAAACCTAAGACATAATTGAGAATATTGTCCCTCCCTTTTTTCTTCAAATTAGAAAAGGGACATTTTTGGTATAAACCAAACTTCTGTGGTACAATATAGATTATTAAGAGCAATTTATATATCCCTCAGCTGGATAACTTGCAAAAACTGGTTCAAAATTGCATGTACAGTGAAATTTTGGAATTCTTATATGAGTATATACTAATTGCCTAGATTGTAAATTAAAGGCTACCATAAGAAAACCAATAAAACTTGAGAAATCATTGGATTATTTGACCAAGAGCTATTTTTTTAAAATAAACAAGTCATAATATACATGTTTTATTGATTTAAATCCCAAATAATGCAAAAATAAGAACTTGGGGTGACAAGTCTTAACTGCATGCATGTTGTATGACCATAAAAGGCTAAAATACCTTATTGTGTCAATTTAAGAGCTGAAATTTGGCATATACAGAATTGTTCATCCACAAAAGTTGATTAAACATGATTACTGACATCAAATATGACCAATTTTCATTGGAATAGGTAAAACTTCTAAAAATTGAATATCTGATGATTCTCTGTAATAGGAAGTACACCACTAATTCATGGCCCCATTGCTTGCTATGTTAAATTCCTCAATTTCAAGCAGGCACAGCTCTTTTGTTTTAAGTTCAAATAAAGTGACAATCATTGCATGTCAAGCAACACTTTATGGTGTCTTAATGTACTGAAAAAATCAGCATACCTTTAATGGCATATAAGAAAGAACTGGTTCCCAAAACCTCGGATGTACCAAAATAGGTACTTCAGATCTGACAAACAGGCAAAATGTACCCTCTTTTTTAAATTTCATGCAATTTTTTTTATTATTAAAAATTGTAAGTCAAAAAGTGTTTTACAATGATCACCAGTCATTCAGCTTTCATTTGATATCAAAATTGCCTAAATATTCTACATATTTTGAAAGTTACACCCATGCGTAGGAACTATTTTTGTGTTAAATATGTACTACTTTCTGGTATGTGCTTTGCGGCCGGGCCCGAATTAGTGGTGTTACACCTATAACAGAACCAAACTTGCTATATTGACTTCAGCATTTCTTAATTTCATTCTATGATCTATTCTAAGCAATAAAAAACATATAAAGCTTTAGTCCAAACACTATTTACTGATTTTAAGCTCAAATTGGACTGGTAGTAACATATATGTGTTATGCAAAAAAAACTGCATATAGGGATATTACCAATGGCCAGTTTGATTTTTCTATTCTCAATATCGTGGTTCTATTTGTTAATTTATACTACCAAAACAATGTGCTTACCAATAGTCATATTTTTGTCAGAGAATGTTCATTTAATAAAAATATATTAGTCCAAACCTAAGACATAATTGAGAATACTGTCCCCCACCCCCCCCCCCCCCCCCCCCCCCCCCCCCCCCCCCCCCCATCTTTTTTCTGCAAATTAGAAAAGGGACATTTTTGGTATAAACCAAACTTCTGTGGTACAATATAGATTATTAAGAGCAATTTATATATCCCTCAGCTGGATAACTTGCAAAACTGGTTCAAAATTGCATGTACAGTGAGATTTTGGAATTCTTATATGAGTATATACTAATTGCCTAGATTGTAAATTAAAGGCTACCATAAGAAAACCAATAAAACTTGAAAAATCGTTGGATTATTTGACCAAGAGCTATTTTTTTACAATAAACAAGTCATAATATACATGTTTTATTGATTTAAATCCCAAATAATGCAAAAATAAGAACTTGGGGTGACAAGTCTTAACTGCATGCATGTTGTATGACCATAATAGGCTAAAATACCTTATTGTGTCAATTTAAGAGCTGAAATTTGGCATAAACAGAATTGTTCATCCACAAAAGTTGATTAAACATGATTACTGACATCAAATATGACCAATTTTCATTGGAATAGGTAAAACTTCTAAAAATTGAATTTCTGATGATTCTCTGCAAAAGGAAGTACACCACTAATTCATGGCCCCATTGCTTACTATGTTAAATTCCTCAATTTCAAGGTTGAAGCAGGCACAGCTCTTTTGTTTTAAGTTCAAATAAAGTGACAATCATTGCATGTCAAAGCAACACTTTATGGTGTCTTAATGTACTGAAAAAATCAGCATACCTTTAATGGCATATAAGAAAGAACTGGTTCCCAAAACCTCGGATGTACCAAAATAGGTACTTCAGATCTGACAAACAGGCAAAATGTACCCTCTTTTTTAAATTTCATGCAATTTTTTTTATTATTAAAAATTGTAAGTCAAAAAGTGTTTTACAATGATCACCAGTCATTCAGCTTTCATTTGATATCAAAATTGCCTAAATATTCTACATATTTTGAAAGTTACACCCATGCGTAGGAACTATTTTTGTGTTAAATATGTACTACTTTCTGGTATGTGCTTTGCGGCCGGGCCCGAATTAGTGGTGTTACACCTATAACAGAACCAAACTTGCTATATTGACTTCAGCATTTCTTAATTTCATTCTATGATCTATTCTAAGCAATAAAAAACATATAAAGCTTTAGTCCAAACACTATTTTACTGATTTTAAGCTCAAATTGGACTGGTAGTAACATATGTGTTATGCAAAAAAAACTCCATATAGGGATATTACCAATGGCCAGTATGATTTTTTTATTCTCAATATCGTGGTTCTATTTGTTAATTTATACTACGAAAACAATGTGCTTACCAATAGTCATATTTTTGTCAGAGGATGTTCATTTAATAAAAATATATTAGTCCAAACCTAAGACATAATTGAGAATATTGTCCCTCCCTTTTTTCTTCAAATTAGAAAAGGGACATTTTTGGTATAAACCAAACTTCTGTGGTACAATATAGATTATTAAGAGCAATTTAATATCCCTCAGCTGGATAACTTGCAAAACTGGTTCAAAATTGCATGTACAGTGAAATTTTGGAATTCTTATATGAGTATATACTAATTGCCTAGATTGTAAATTAAAGGCTACCATAAGAAAACCAATAAAACTTGAGAAATCATTGGATTATTTGACCAAGAGCTATTTTTTTAAAATAAACAAGTCATAATATACATGTTTTATTGATTTAAATCCCAAATAATGCAAAAATAAGAACTTGGGGTGACAAGTCTTAACTGCATGCATGTTGTATGACCATAAAAGGCTAAAATACCTTATTGTGTCAATTTAAGAGCTGAAATTTGGCATATACAGAATTGTTCATCCACAAAAGTTGATTAAACATGATTACTGACATCAAATATGACCAATTTTCATTGGAATAGGTAAAACTTCTAAAATTTGAATATCTGATGATTCTCTGTAATAGGAAGTACACCACTAATTCATGGCCCCATTGCTTGCTATGTTAAATTCCTC